>NC_092334.1:84635500-84945000 GCF_046630445.1 Rutidosis leptorrhynchoides
TATAGGTTTATAGTCGGAAAAATAAGTTACAAGTCATTTTTGTAAAGGTAGTCATTTCAGTCGAAAGAACGACGTCTAGATGACCATTTTAGAAAACATACTTCCACTTTGAGTTTAACCATAATTTTTGGATATAGTTTCATGTTCATAATAAAAATCATTTTCTCAGAATAACAACTTTTAAATCAAAGTTTATCATAGTTTTTAATTAACTATCCCAAAACAGCCCGCGGTGTTACTACGATGGCGTAAATCCGGTTTTACGGTTTTTTTGTGTTTCCAGGTTTTAAATCATTAAGTTAGCATATCATATAGATATAGAATATGTGTTTAGTTGATTTTGAAAGTCAAGTTAGAAGGATTAACTTTTGTTTGAGAACAAGTTTAGAATTAACTAAACTATGTTCTAGTGATTACAAGTTTAAACCTTCGAATAAGATAGCTTTATATGTATGAATCGAATGATGTTATGAATATCATTACTACCTTAAGTTCCTTGGATAAACCTACTGGAAAATAAAAAAATGGATCTAGCTTCAACGGATCCTTGGATGGCTCGAAGTTCTTGAAGCAGAATCATGACACGAAAACAAGTTCAAGTAAGATCATCACTTGAAATAAGATTATCATAGTTATAGAAATTGAACCAAAGTTTGAATATGATTATTACCTTGTATTAGAATGATAACCTACTGTAAGAAACAAAGATTTCTTGAGGTTGGATGATCACCTTACAAGATTGGAAGTGAGCTAGCAAACTTGAAAGTATTCTTGATTTTATGTAACTAGAACTTGTAGAATTTATGAAGAACACTTAGAACTTGAAGATAGAACTTGAGAGAGATCAATTAGATGAATAAAATTGAAGAATGAAAGTGTTTGTAGGTGTTTTTGGTCGTTGGTGTATGGATTAGATATAAAGGATATGTAATTTTGTTTTCATGTAAATAAGTCATGAATGATTACTCATATTTTTGTAATTTTATGAGATATTTCATGCTAGTTGCCAAATGATGGTTCCCACATGTGTTATGTGACTCACATGGGCTGCTAAGAGCTGATCATTGGAGTGTATATACCAATAGTACATACATCTAAAAGTTGTGTATTGTACGAGTACGAATACGGGTGCATACGAGTAGAATTGTTGATGAAACTGAACGAGGATGTAATTGTAAGCATTTTTGTTAAGTAGAAGTATTTTGATAAGTGTATTGAAGTCTTTCAAAAGTGTATAAATACATATTAAAACACTACATGTATATACATTTTAACTGAGTCGTTAAGTCATCGTTAGTCGTTACATGTAAGTGTTGTTTTGAAACCTTTAGGTTGACGATCTTGTTAAATGTTGTTAACCCAATGTTTATAATATCAAATGAGATTTAAAATTATTATATTATCATGATATTATCATGTATGAATATCTCTTAATATGATATATATACATTAAATGTCTTTACAACGATAATCGTTACATATATGTCTCGTTTAAAAATCATTAAGTTAGTAGTCTTGTTTTTACATATGTAGTTCATTGTTAATATACTTAATGATATGTTTACTTATCATAGTATCATGTTAACTATATATATATCCATATATATGTCATCATATAGTTTTTACAAGTTTTAACGTTCGTGAATCACCGGTCAACTTGGGTGGTCAATTGTCTATATGAAACATATTTCAATTAATCAAGTCTTAACAAGTTTGATTGCTTAACATGTTGGAAACATTTAATCATGCAAATATCAATCTCAATTAATATATATAAACATGGAAAAGTTTGGGTCACTACAGTACCTACCCGTTAAATAAATTTCGTCCCGAAATTTTAAGCTGTTGAAGGTGTTGACGAATCTTCTGGAAATAGATGCGGGTATTTCTTCTTCATCTGATATTCACGCTCCCAGGTGAACTCGGGTCCTCTACGAGCATTCCATCGAACCTTAACAATTGGTATCTTGTTTTGCTTAAGTCTTTTAACCTCACGATCCATTATTTCGACGGGTTCTTCGATAAATTGAAGTTTTTCGTTGATTTGGATTTCATCTAACGAAATAGTGAGATCTTCTTTAGCAAAACATTTCTTCAAATTCGAGACGTGGAAAGTGTTATGTACAGCCGCGAGTTGTTGAGGTAACTCAAGTCAGTAAGCTACTGGTCCGACACGATCAATAATCTTGAATGGTCCAATATACCTTGGATTTAATTTCCCTCGTTTACCAAATCGAACAACGCCTTTCCAAGGTGCAACTTTAAGCATGACCATCTCTCCAATTTCAAATTCTATATCTTTTCTTTTAATGTCAGCGTAGCTCTTTTGTCTACTTTGGGCGGTTTTCAACCGTTGTTGAATTTGGATGATCTTCTCGGTAGTTTCTTGTATAATCTCCGGACCCGTAATCTGTCTATCCCCCACTTCACTCCAAAAAATCGGAGACCTGCACTTTCTACCATAAAGTGCTTCAAACGGCGCCATCTCAATGCTTGAATGGTAGCTGTTGTTATAGGAAAATTCTGCTAACGGTAGATGTCGATCCCAACTGTTTCCGAAATCAATAACACATGCTCGTAGCATGTCTTCAAGCGTTTGTATCATCCTTTCGCTCTGCCCATCGGTTTGTGGATCATAGACAGTACTCATGTCTAGACGAGTTCCTAATGCTTGCTGTAATGTCTGCCAGAATCTTGAAATAAATCTGCCATCCCTATCAGAGATAATAGAGATTGGTATTCCATGTCTGGAGACGACTTCCTTCAAATACAGTCGTGCTAACTTCTCCATCTTGTCATCTTCTCTTATTGGCAGGAAGTGTGCTGATTTGGTGAGACGATCAACTATTACCCAAATAGTATCAAAACCACTTGCAGTCCTTGGCAATTTAGTGATGAAATCCATGGTAATGTTTTCCCATTTCCATTCCGGGATTTCGGGTTGTTGAAGTAGACCTGATGGTTTCTGATGCTCAGCTTTGACCTTAGAACACGTCAAACATTCTCCTACGTATTTAGCAACATCGGCTTTCATACCCGACCACCAAAAATGTTTCTTGAGATCCTTGTACATCTTCCCCGTTCCAGGATGTATTGAGTATCTGGTTTTATGAGCTTCTCTAAGTACCATTTCTCTCATATCTCCAAATTTTGGTACCCAAATCCTTTTAGACCTATACCGGGTTCCGTCTTCCCGAATATTAAGATGCTTCTTCGATCCTTTGGGTATTTCATCCTTTAAATTTCCCTCTTTTAAAACTCCTTGTTGCGCCTCCTTTATTTGAGTAGTAAGGTTATTATGAATCATTATATTCATAGATTTTACTCGAATGGGTTCTCTGTCCTTCCTGCTCAAGGCATCGGCTACCACATTTGCCTTCTCCGGGTGGTAACGAATCTCAAAGTCGTAATCATTCAATAATTCAATCCACCTACGCTGCCTCATATTAAGTTGTTTCTGATTAAATATGTGTTGAAGACTTTTGTGGTCGGTATATATAATACTTTTGACCCCATATAAGTAGTGCCTCCAAGTCTTTAATGCGAAAACAACCGCTCCTAATTCCAAATCATGCGTCGTATAATTTTGTTCGTGAATCTTCAATTGTCTAGACGCATAAGCAATCACCTTCGTTCGTTGCATTAATACACAACCGAGACCTTGCTTTGATGCATCACAATAAATCACAAAATCATCATTCCCTTCAGGCAATGACAATATAGGTGACGTAGTTAGCTTTTTCTTCAATAACTGAAACGCTTTCTCTTGTTCATCATTCCATTCAAATTTCTTCCCTTTATGCGTTAATGCAGTCAAGGGTTTTGCTATTCTGGAAAAGTCTTGGATGAACCTTCTGTAGTAACCAGCTAGTCCTAAAAACTGGCGTATGTGTTTCGGAGTTTTCGGGGTTTCCCACTTTTCAACAGTTTCTATCTTTGCTTGATCCACCTTAATACCTTCTTTGTTCACTATGTGACCGAGGAATTGAACTTCTTCCAACCAAAATGCACACTTTGAAAACTTAGCGTACAATTCTTCCTTCCTCAATACTTCTAACACCTTTCTCAAATGTTCACCGTGTTCTTGGTCATTCTTTGAGTAAATAAGTATGTCATCAATGAAAACAATGACAAACTTGTCAAGGTATGGTCCACACACTCGGTTCATAAGGTCCATGAACACAGCTGGTGCATTAGTTAAACCAAACGGCATGACCATAAACTCGTAATGACCGTAACGTGTTCTGAAAGCAGTCTTTGGAATATCATCTTCTTTCACCCGCATTTGATGATACCCGGAACGTAAGTCAATCTTTGAATAAACAGACGAGCCTTGTAGTTGATCAAATAAGTCATCGATTCTCGGTAGTGGGTAGCGATTCTTGATGGTAAGTTTGTTCAACTCTCGGTAGTCGATACACAACCTGAATGTACCATCTTTCTTCTTGACAAACAAAACAGGAGCTCCCCACGGTGATGTGCTTGTTCGAATGAAACCACGCTCTAAAAGTTCTTGTAATTGGCTTTGCAGTTCTTTCATCTCGCTGGGTGCGAGTCTGTAAGGAGCACGAGCTATTGGTGCAGCTCCTGGTACAAGATCTATTTGAAATTCAACGGATCGATGTGGGGGCAATCCCGGTAATTCTTTCAGAAATACATCGGGAAATTCTTTTGCAATGGGAACATCATTGATGCTCTTTTCTTCAGTTTGTACTTTCTCAACGTGTGCTAGAACAGCATAGCAACCTTTTCTTATTAGTTTTTGTGCCTTCAAATTACTAATAAGATGTAGCTTCGTGTTGCCCTTTTATCCGT
Source organism: Rutidosis leptorrhynchoides (assembly GCF_046630445.1). NCBI lineage: Eukaryota > Viridiplantae > Streptophyta > Magnoliopsida > Asterales > Asteraceae > Rutidosis > Rutidosis leptorrhynchoides. The sequence continues at coordinate 84,640,316 of NC_092334.1, forward strand.
ACACCATTAAGGGTTTTCCTTTTTCTCGTATAATGCGAATTGCATTTTTGTAACAAACAATCTCTGCTTTCACTTCTTTCAACCAGTCCATACCGATTATCACATCAAAACTCCCTAACTCTACTGGTATCAAATCAATCTTAAATGTTTCGCTAACCAGTTTAATTTCTCGATTCCGACATATATTATCTGCTGAAATTAATTTACCATTTGCTAATTCGAGTAAAAATTTACTATCCAAAGGCGTCAATGGACAACTTAATTTAGCACAAAAATCTCTACTCATATAGCTTCTATCCACACCCGAATCAAATAAAACGTAAGCAGATTTATTGTCAATAAGAAACGTACCCGTAACAAGCTCCGGGTCTTCCTGTGCCTCTGCCGCATTAATATTGAAAACTCTTCCGCGGCCTTGTCCATTCGTGTTCCCCTGGTTCGGGCAATTTCTAATAATGTGGCCCGGTTTTCCACATTTATAACAAACTACATTGGCATAACTTGCTCCGACACTACTTGCTCCGCCATTACTCGTTCCGACACCATTTGTTCCTTTCGTTCTATTAACCCCTGGTCCGTAGACCTCACACTTCGCCGCGCTATGACCATTTCTTTTACACTTGTTGCAAAATTTGGTGCAGAACCCCGAGTGATACTTTTCACACCTTTGGCATAGCTGCTTCTGATTGTTGTTGTTGTTGCGGTTATTATTGTTGTTGGGATGATTGTTGTAGTTGCTGTTGTTGTTGTTGTTGTTGTTGTTGTTGTTGGGCCGTTTGTTGTAGTTGCGATTGATGTTGCGATTGTTGGGATAATTGTTGCGATTATTGTTGTAATTGCTGTTGTTGTTGTATTGGTGATTCTTATCACCGTTTTCCTCCCACTTTCTTTTGACTTGCTTCACATTGGCCTCTTCAGCAGTCTGTTCTTTAATTCTTTCTTCAATCTGGTTCACTAGTTTGTGAGCCATTCTACATGCCTGTTGTATGGAGGCGGGCTCGTGTGAACTTACATCTTCTTGGATTCTTTCTGGTAATCCTTTCACAAACGCGTCGATCTTCTCTTCCTCATCTTCGAATGCTCCCGGACACAATAGGCACAATTCTGTGAATCGTCTTTCGTACGTGGTAATATCAAATCCTTGGGTTCGTAACCCTCTAAGTTCTATCTTGAGCTTATTGACCTCGGTTCTGGGACGGTACTTCTCGTTCATCAAGTGCTTGAATACTGACCACAGTAGTGCGCACGCATCGTCTTGTCCCACTTGCTCTAGATAGGTATTCCACCATGTTAACGCAGAACCTGTGAAGGTATGCGTAGCGTACTTCACTTTGTCCTCTTCAATACACTTACTTATGGCAAACACCGATTCGACCTTCTCGGTCCACCGTTTCAATCCGATCGGTCCTTCGGTTCCATCAAATTCCAAAGGTTTGCAGGCAGTGAATTCTTTGTAGGTGTATCCTACACGATTTCCTATACTGCCAGATCCAAGGTTATTGTTAGTATGTAGCGCAGCCTATACTGCGGCTATGTTTGAAGCTAGAAAAGTACAGAATTCCTCTTCATTCACATTCACGGTGTGTCGAGTAGTCGGTGCCATTTCCTTCAAAATAGTCAAATGGAACAAGTTAATCATACAGAATATTAAGTGTAGTTAATAGTATTTCGTAGCATAATATGAACTCATTTATAAAAGCTTTTTCTTCATATTAGCGTTTTATAAGTTTAAATTCGGGTAGTACCTACCCGTTAAGTTCATACTTAGTAGCTAATATACAATTCAACTACTACAATTCTATATGAAAAACTGATTATAATAATATTTCGCGTTCAAACTTTTACACAATATTTTACAAACTTACAATACCGCTTATTTTACATATAGCATGAAATATAGCACACAATAAATTTGATACAAGATGGTTGTGAAGATAATTCTAGCTAGTACACAAGTCGTTCAGCAAAGGCAATAAAGACACGTAATTCATACGTCCAGAAACAAGTCATGCATTCTGGTTTTACTAGGATTACTTCCCATCCTTGGTCTTGTGGAACATAACCGTTATGGCCGTTGATAAGACAGCGTGTTGTAACGTCGTCAAAGGGACGAGGGTTACATAATGTCCAACAGTCCCGTAACAATCTAAAAACCTCATTTCTTACCCCAATTACCGACTCCGTCACTTGTGGGAATGTTTTGTTTAATAGTTGTAGCCCGATGTTCTTGTTCTCACTTTGGTGAGAAGCGAACATTACTAATCCGTAAGCATAACATGCTTCTTTATGTTGCATGTTAGCCGCTTTTTCTAAATCACGAAGTCCAATATTCGGATATATTGAGTCAAAATAATTTCTTAACCCATTGCGTAAAATAGCATTTGGGTTCCCCGCAATATATGCATCAAAGTAAACACATCGTAACTTATTGATTTCCCAATGTGATATCCCCCATCTTTTGAACGAAAGCCTTTTATAAACCAAGGCATTCTTGGAACGTTCTTCGAATGTCTTACAAACTGATCTCGCCTTAAATAGTTGTGCCGAAGAATTCTGACCGACTCTAGACAAGATTTCATCAATCATGTCTCCGGGTAGGTCTCTTAAAATATTGGGTTGTCTATCCATTTTGTGTTTTTATACTGTAAAATAGACAAGAGTTAGATTCATAAAAAAAAATACTTATTAATACAAGCAATTTTTACATATATCATAAAGCATAAGCACACTATATTACATATATTACACCACACGAATACAACTATCTTATTCCGACTCGCTTGTTTCTTCTTCTTCGATTTTGGTTCATTTTGCCAAGTTTCTAGGGATATATGATGTTCCCCTAATACGAGCCGTCGTTTTCCACATTGGTTTAGAAAAACCTGGTGGTTTAGAGGTTCCCGGGTCATTGTTACAACTTAAGGACTTCGGGGGTTGACGATACATATAAAGTTCATCGGGGTTGGAATTAGATTTCTCTATTTTTAAGCCCTTTCCCTTATTATTTTATTTTGCCTTTTTAAATTCATTTGGGGTAATTTCTATAACATCATCGGAATTCTCGTCGGAATCCTATTCATCGGAGAATTGGTAATCCTCCCAATATTTTGCTTCCTTGGCGGAAACACCATTGACCATAATTAACCTTGGTCGGTTGGTTGAGGATTTTCTTTTACTTAACCATTTTATTATTTCCCCCACCGGTTCTATTTCTTCATCCGGTTCCGATTCTTCTTCCGGTTCCGACTCTTCTTCCGGTTCCTCTTCGGGAACTTGTGAATCAGTCCACGAATCATTCCAATTTACATTTGACTCTTCATTATTATTAGGTGAGTCAATGGGACTTGTTCTAGAGGTAGACATCTATCACATAATATCAAACGCGTTAAGAGATTAATATATCACATAATATTCACATGTTAAAAATATATAGTTTCCAACAAAATTTGTTAAGCAATCATTTTTTAAGTAAACACGGTCGAAGTCCAGACTCACTAATGCATCCTAACAAACTCGATAAGACACACTAATGCAAAATTCTGGTTCTTTAAGACCAACGCTCGGATACCAACTGAAATGTCCCGTTCTTATTGATTAAAAACGTTCCATATTAATTGATTTCGTTGCGAGGTTTTGACCTCTATATGAGACGTTTTTCAAAGACTGCATTCATTTTAAAACAAACCATAACCTTTATTTCATCAATAAAGGTTTAAAAAGCTTTACGTAGATTATCAAATAATGATAATCTAAAATATCCTGTTTACACACGACCATTACATAATGGTTTACAATACAAATATGTTACAACAAAATAAGTTTCTTGAATGCAGTTTTTACACAATATCATACAAGCATGGACTCCAAATCTCGTCCTTATTTAAGTATGCGACAGTGGAAGCTCTTAATAATCACCTGAGAATAAACATGCTTAAAACGTCAACAAAAATGTTGGTGAGTTATAGGTTTAAGCTATATATATCAAATCATAATAATAGACCACAAGATTTCATATTTCAATACACATCCCATACATAGAGATAAAAATCATTCATATGGTGAACACCTGGTAACCGACATTAACAAGATGCATATATAAGAATATCCCCATCATTCCGGGACACCCTTCGGATATGATATAAATTTCGAAGTACTAAAGCATCTGGTACTTTGGATGGGGTTTGTTAGGCCCAATAGATCTATCTTTAGGATTCGCGTCAATTAGGGTGTCTGTTCCCTAATTCTTAGATTACCAGACTTAATAAAAAGGGGCATATTCGATTTCGATAATTCAACCATAGAATGTAGTTTCACGTACTTGTGTCTATTTTGTAAATCATTTATAAAACCTGCATGTATTCTCATCCCAAAAATATTAGATTTTAAAAGTGGGACTATAACTCACTTTCACAGATTTTTACTTCGTCGGGAAGTAAGACTTGGCCACTGGTTGATTCACGAACCTATAACAATATATACATATATATCAAAGTATGTTCAAAATATATTTGCAACACTTTTAATATATTTTGATGTTTTAAGTTTATTAAGTCAGCTGTCCTCGTTAGTAACCTACAACTAGTTGTCCACAGTTAGATGTACAGAAATAAATCGATAAATATTATCTTGAATCAATCCACGACCCAGTGTATACGTATCACAGTATTGATCACAACTCAAACTATATATATTTTGGAATCAACCTCAACCCTGTATAGCTAACTCCAACATTCACATATAGAGTGTCTATGGTTGTTCCGAAATATATATAGATGTGTTGACATGATAGGTCGAAACATTGTATACGTGTCTATGGTATCTCAAGATTACATAATATACAATACAAGTTGATTAAGTTATGGTTGGAATAGATTAGTTACCAATTTTCACGTAGCTAAAATGAGAAAAATTATCCAATCTTGTTTTACCCATAACTTCTTCATTTTAAATCTGTTTTGAGTGAATCAAATTGCTATGGTTTCATATTGAACTCTATTTTATGAATCTGAACATAAAAAGTATAGGTTTATAGTCGGAAAAATAAGTTACAAGTCATTTTTGTAAAGGTACTCATTTCAGTCAAAAGAACGACGTCTAGATGACCATTTTAGAAAACATACTTCCACTTTGAGTTTAACCATAATTTTTGGATATAGTTTAATGTTCATAATAAAAATCATTTTCTCAGAATAAAAACTTTTAAATCAAAGTTTATCATAGTTTTTAATTAACTATCCCAAAACAGCCCGCGGTGTTACTACGACGGCGTAAATCCAGTTTTACGGTGTTTTTCGTGTTTCCAGGTTTTAAATCATTAAGTTAGCATATCATATAGATATAGAACATGTGTTTAGTTGATTTTAAAAGTCAAGTTAGAAGGATTAACTTTTGTTTGCGAACAAGTTTAGAATTAACTAAACTATGTTCTAGTGATTACAAGTTTAAACCTTCGAATAAGATAGCTTTATATGTATGAATAGAATGATGTTATGAACATCATTACTACCTTAAGTTCCTTGGATAAACCTACTGGAAAAGAGAAAAATGGATCTAGCTTCAACGGATCCTTGGATGGCTCGAAGTTCTTGAAGCAGAATCATGACACGAAAACAAGTTCAAGTAAGATCATCACTTGAAATAAGATTGTCATAGTTATAGAAATTGAACCAAAGTTTGAATATGATTATTACCTTGTATTAGAATGATAACCTACTGTAAGAAACAAAGATTTCTTAAGGTTGGATGATCACCTTACAAGATTGGAAGTGAGCTAGCAAACTTGAAAGTATTCTTGATTTTATGTAACTAGAACTTGTAGAATTTATGAAGAACACTTAGAACTTGAAGATAGAACTTGAGAGAGATCAATTAGATGAATAAAATTGAAGAATGAAAGTGTTTGTAGGTGTTTTTGGTCGGTGGTGTATGGATTAGATATAAAGGATATGTAATTTTGTTTTCATGTAAATAAGTCATGAATGATTACTCATATTTTTGTAATTTTATGAGATATTTCATGCTAGTTGCCAAATGATGGTTCCCACATGTTAGGTGACTCACATGGGCTGCTAAGAGCTGATCATTGGAGTGTATATACCAATAGTACATACATCTAAAAGCCATGTATTGTACGAGTACGAATACGGGTGCATACGAGTAGAATTGTTGATGAAACTGAACGAGGATGTAATTGTAAGCATTTTTGTTAAGTAGAAGTATTTTGATAAGTGTATTGAAGTCTTTCAAAAGTGTATAAATACATATTAAAACACTACATGTATATACATTTTAACTGAGTCGTTAAGTCATCGTTAGTCGTTACATGTAAGTGTTGTTTTGAAACCTTTAGGTTGACGATCTTGTTAAATGTTGTTAACCCAATGTTTATAATATCAAATGAGATTTTAAATTATTATATTATCATGATATTATCATGTATGAATATCTCTTAATATGATATATATACATTAAATGTCTTTACAACGATAATCGTTACATATATGTCTCGTTTAAAAATCATTAAGTTAGTAGTCTTGTTTTTACATATGTAGTTCATTGTTAATATACTTAATGATATGTTTACTTATCATAGTATCATGTTAACTATATATATATCCATATATATGTCATCATATAGTTTTTACAAGTTTTAACGTTCGTGAATCACCGGTCAACTTGGGTGGTCAATTGTCTATATGAAACATATTTCAATTAATCAAGTCTTAATAAGTTTGATTGCTTAACATGTTGGAAACATTTAATCATGTAAATATCAATCTCAATTAATATATATAAACATGGAAAAGTTTGGGTCACTACATTCATCAATACTCTCACAGAAAGGACATTTAACGGAAACAATAGGCACTCCTTTTTTGCTAAATTTAAGCGGGTCGGAATTCGGTTCAAACGTAGTCTCCAAATGAAAATATTGACTTTTTTGTGGATAGAAGAAAGCCAAGAATGAGCCGATATCACAGAGTTTGGATTATTACCAAGCAATAAATCGTCAAATAAGAAAGATAAAGTTTTAGTAAAAAATTTACCATTAGATCCGAGAACCCATTGCCAACCGTCCGGAGACGAATTCTGTGACCTGGCAGCCGCTAACAAAGCTTCCAAGGCCTACAATTCTGACCCAGATCTTCCCCTTACTAGAGCCAACCAACGCCAATTCCCGATCAGCCCAACATCTTAATTGCAAACACGAGAATCGACAGACATCGACTTATTACTTTCCAATGCAAAAAGCCTGGGAAACATCACGTTTAAGGGCTGTTCTGAATTTGGAAGCCATTTTTCGAGCTAAAACTTAGTTTCACTTCCACAACCCACATTACGAATGATTGAGTTAGAGAAAGGAACACCAAGCTTATCACATTCAAACCCGTACTTTCTTATCGATTTCCAGGTTGGAGAAAAACCTGACACATCTCTATTCGCCACCAGACAACCATCATCCCATAAACCGAGCATATTACTTTTCGCCACAATGCCTCTTTTCCACCTTAAACCGCTATCGTAATTTACTAAGGAGGCTCAAGTTTTTCGCTTTTAAACTACCAATACCAAGCCCCCCTTTGATCTGGCAGCCATCGTTTGTGACCAGCTGACCCACATGATTCGTATGGTATCAAACGCATTCCAATTTTTTTTTTTTTTTTGCCTATTGGTTTCAAGCAACTTCAATATAACACTAGGGACTTTAAATAGGGACATAAATAAATCGGAAGACTTCCCAAAACAGCTTTATTCAATGTCAAACTACCTCATATAGAGAGAAGATTCACCTTCCACGAATTGAGTTTTTCCTTGAATCTGTTTACCACCTCACACTAAGAATTTAACGAAGACATTCTATTACCAACCGGCAACCCCAAATAAGTGAACGGGAGGGGTCCAGAGGAACAATACAATAAGTTTGCAAGTGCCTCAGATTCAGTCTTCAAAACATTGATACCATAAAATTTTCTTTTGGATAAATTAATATTTAAACCTGATGCATCACCAAAGCAGTTCATTACTCTGATTATATTGGTCGCGTTCTACATAGACCATTCTCCAAAGTATAAGGCATCATCGGCATATTGGAGGTGAGTAACCTGGATATTGTATCCCACACTAATCCCTTTGAACATACCCACACTGGATGCTTCCCCTATAGCCATATTTAAGGCTTCTGCAGTTATAATAAAAAGAAACGGGGAAAGGGGATCTCTTTGCCTTAACCCTCTCTATTTGAAATTCCTCGGTCGGGGACCCATTGATCAAAACAAAGATACGATAAGAGGATAAACACCCCTTAATCCAAAATCTCCATTGTTGCCCAAAATTCATCTGTCGTAGAACATCGTCTAAAAACCTTAATCAACACTATCAAAGGCCCGTTCGAAATCGACTTTAAAAAGAAACATTCTATTATGGCTCTTCTTACAAGCATGGATCACTTCATTCACAATAAGAATCCCATCCAGAATTTACCGACCCTTAATGAAGGCCAATTGGCAAGGCCCGATAACTTTGGAGATGACCAGCTTTAACCGGATTGCGAGAAGAGCAGCTACTATTTTATACAGACAGCCTAACAGGCTTATGAGCCGAAAATCTCTAAAGTCTAGTGGATCTTGGACATTGGGAATAAGAGAAATAAAAGTGCAGTAGCATCCCCTTGAGAAGGTACCAATTTGAGAAAATTTAATGACATATTTATACACCTTAGCCTCCAGTAATTCTCAATATCGTTTAATGAAATTGAAGTTAAAGCTGTCCAGGCCGTGGGCTTTTGAACTAGCGTAATCCCATACCACTTTTTTGATCTCTTCATTGCCAAAATCAGCCTCCAATAGTTGGTTATCCTCATCAGATAGTTTGCGGAAGTTTGAACTTGAAAAAGAAGGCCGACATGTTTGATCTGCTTTGAAGCGCTCCGAGAAATAAACATGAGCGACCCTCTTTATTTGATCCGCATCAGTAATCCATGAGCCATATATATTGATCCCTTTGATAGTATTACGGTTTTGTCTCGCCTTAACCGTAGTGTGAAAAAACCGAGAATTTTCATCTCCTTCTATTGTCCATCGAATCCTGCTTTTTTGTTTAAGCATGGATCGATGATGATTTTCCAATGACTGCAAAGATTGCAGATCCTATTCATGCGCCAGAGTATCCTCCTTCGAAGGAGTACTGATCTCGTCTAGGGACTCCCAATTATCTATTTTAAGCTGTAATTCCTTGATCCGAAAGTCAATATTACCAAAGGCAGAAGCCACCCATGATTTTAACGACTGTTTTAGACTCTTGAGTTTACCTTTAAAAACCAAAGCCGCCCTATCATGATTCACAATTAGAGCCCAACAATTTTCTACAATGGGCTCAAATTCATCATGATCCATCCGTACAATAATTTTGTTGATGCATATTTGTATGGCCGTCGCTGGGCGAATAACGTATATTATTCTATTGTACACCTAGTTGATGTATACATATGAAACTGGTCAGTTACAGGAGCATATGTAACTGTTGGACCATAATGTTTAAGAGGCCCATTCGTATGAGTGAGGCCCATTAGGGGTTGTCTAGTTTGCCTATAAATACCAGTTTATGTTTTCATTAGAGTTAAGAGAGTTAACCCTAATTGGGAGAGCCGTTTGGCGATACTGTGCATAGGGGAGATTATGCTCGATCTCCCCTGGCCACCGACGTTTCTCTGTTTAATTATTAATGTAAGTGTAACGTTTATTCAATAATAGTGATTTACTTTGAATTCATCGTGTTTATCTCTTCCGTCTTTGATCTTGCTCGTATAATGTTGTTTATGATCCTTAATCGGACTAACAAAGTGGTATCAGAGCTGGAACAACCGAGCTCATGATTGGATCAAGATGAAAAAATTGATTTTTTGTGTGTTCTTCAAGTTTTTGCCCTAAAATCACAAAAAACGAATTCGTGTGTTAATTCTTGAAATTTTTTTGTGCAAAAAGTTCTTTAAGATCATACAAACACTCGCCAATTTACAGATCATGTTTTCGTTTCATAATCATTGAGAAATCGGAGATTTTGTGTTCAAAAAATTGAAACTGATTTTGATCGATTCCTCAATTTTGGGTGTTTGTTTGCAAAATCTGAGAACGGTTTAACGTTTAGCGGGTCCTAATAGTGCTTCCTACATAATTTGGTGGGTTATTATCAAGTTTTGAATAATTGATTTCATACGGTTCAGCAAAGGAACAAAGAGCATGTGTTTCAGAATTATTCGTGAAGAACAGCTATTTTTCGGTAATTATTTCAGAGAAGATGTAACGACCCTGGATTTTCCAACGTTTATTTATTAATAATTGTTATTATTAATACTTGTGATTTAACGAATGTATGTTATTACATTTACTTGTTACCGCGATTAACTGTTGAATGCCCGAAACGTCTTTGTGACACACGAACATTACACGAATAATATTTTTAGATATTATTTACATTCATGATTAAGTTTTATTAATCATTTTAATTAACTAAGGTTGTTAGTTAATTACTTGGGCTTTTGTTGGATTAATTTGTTAATTAATGGAACTTGGGCTTTTATTAGTGATTAATGGACTTTAGAAGCCCACCCTACATCTTTAATGGACTTACTAGCCCAACTCTTCCATGTAAGTATTACTTAAGGTTAAACTAGATGAAGTAAGTAGTAAGGAATCTAGTTACAACTCCTTCCCATGCAAACACCCCAGAATAACCATCTTTTTAGACATTTACATGCAAGTGACTAGTGTGTAATCTCCTTCCCCCCTTCCCTTCCAAAACCGTCGGCATTCAACATCTAGGAGGGAGCATTTTTTTATTTTTTTTTGATACATATACTCTTGCATTTCAATTCCTTCTCACACACATACATACAACACATCTTTTCTCTCAATATTTTCTCTCAAGCTAGTAAGTAACAAGCTTAAATTTCCTTCTTTTTCTTTGTAAAAACCGTAGCCATATCCATCATCATCATTGTTCTTATTTTGTTACTTGATTTAATTTCTTGTTGTGGTTTGTTGATTATTATTCAAGATCAAGTTTCCTAGCTTGAATCTTCATAAATCTTGGTTACTTTCCATCTCTTTTGTTGATGAAGAACCAAAAACAAGAACTCAAACTTTTTAGTTTGTAGTTCTACTCTTAAGTGTTTTCAAGACTAAAAGTTCATAAGTTTATAATCTTCTTTGTGTTTATGTATTGTGGACTTGAATTCTTAAGATCTAAACTTTAGTTTAAATCTTCTCAAGTATGAAGCAAATAAGAACATAATACTTGTAGATCTAGTTTATTTCTTCATTTTTAATTACTTTAAATTTGTGTTTGATGTTCATGGTCAAGTATTACTAGTTAACACTTGATCTCATACTTCTTGAAACAAAAGTTAACTTTAAGATTTCAAGAACATGGAAGTATAACTTTCTAATTATAACTTCAAATACTTATGAAAGATCTAAGTTCTATAGCTTATGGTCTACTTATTTTGTTATTAACAAAAGCTTGTAAGCTTACATACACTTTACAAGATGAAAATCTAAGTTTTGTAGCTTATGGTTTCATTAAAGTAAAGATTCAAGTATTAATACTTAGGATTTAACTTAATAACTATAGATCTAGACTTTGAGTCTTGGATCTTCAAGATCTAACTAAGAACTATGTTCTACATCTTAAGATCTTGATTAGTTAGTTTACTTTCAAGTTTGTAGTTCAATATTACTTTTATATTTCATGTATGTGTTAAATCTAAGACTTTGATGTAACTTTGGTTCATCAAAACACTTGAAACACTTAATTGAGTTGTGCTACTTATCTTAGACTTACACTTGGGTTATTATGGTCAAAACTTGGTAAAGATGATGTAAACACATCAACGAGTTGTACACTTGAAGCTATATGCATCAACGATGAGAACCGTGATAAGCATCGAGTACCAAGAACCACCGGAACCTACTATTTTACTGTTTCTGTTTCTGGACCGTACAACCTGGGCTACTGTAAAGATGATTTTCGGATATCTCTATTCGAGTAGATAACTTTTCATTTAGGACTCGTCTTAATCCGAGTTACGGTTTAGGATTTATGGCCCTTCGATCGTCACTATGTCCTTTTAACGTTGTGCTGAAAATTCTGACCTACTTGCACTTAGACCGTCGTCACGGTCAAACGAAGACGAGTTTGCTTCTGGGATTTTTACCACAACTAAAAGACTCATATATGGAGCCATGGCCACTGGTCTCACCTTATTTCAGTAGGTATAAAGGCCGTGGTGACTGATCGAACTCATCCTTTGTTTTAAACTCTTTTCATGAACAAAACATACTTTACACCTTTTGTTTGATGATGAATGATGATGACCTTTAAGACCTAATTTACATACATTTAAACCTTTTGGGACGATTTACTGACTTAGTACTATTTGACTTAGGTTGAGGACTTTTCGGACCTACACACTTGCTTATTTCCCGAGTCATACTTTACCGCTACTTTATCATTGTGAGTTATAGCATTCCCTTTTTACTTTAACTATCTTGGGAACTGAGAATACATGCGCATTTTACGTTTTACATACTAGGAACGAGTACTTAAACTTATATATGTGTGGGTTATACAACGGTATAAACATTTCCTTTAGCTCGGTAACGTTTAGTCATTGGTTTTTGAACCGGTGAACGCGAATCTTAGATATGGATCCATAGGATTTGACATCCCCACTCGGGCTAGTCGCGCTAGCATTTAACGAGTGTTTAATACTTCGTATACATACGCACTTGCCAAGTGTACTTTCAGGGGGTATAAACGTTAAGTTAGTTACCAAGTGCCCACGGTAAACATATACTTTATCATACTGTTTTGAAACGCTCTTTGTAGCACTGAAATCTCGTGGCCTACCTTACATACTGTTATACTTAAACTATAGCTCACCAACCTTTGTGTTGACGTTTTTAAGCATGTTTTTCTCAGGTGCTTAAGGTTGCTTCCGCTGTGTACTAGTCTTGCTGTAGACACCCGCTGCTTTATAGATGTCACTGCATGAACGTTATCTTGCATTCATAAACTTAAATACTTTTGAACAATGATCTGTAACGACCTAAGGGTCACGCACTATTATATTTGCTTCTGTTCATTGAAGCATAAATTGGTTGTAAAACATTTGACGTTAGTTATGACGTCACCTTTTATCTTGAATGCAAACTTGTTTTGAAAACGCATATAGTGTTTGACCTTGTAATGATCCTGTTGTTGATGATTCGTACACGATGGTTTTGTACAGGGCATCACAGAAGAAGGGTGGTTTTCGTAATTAATTTCTTACAAGGTTCATACAGTTGTCATTCTTGGAGACTAATTGGAGTACTTTATTGATATGTTTGGGATCGTTAATTGTGGGATGGAAGCCTCTATTATATGCCAATAATGTTTGAGTCATGAGGACGATATGCAGCTATTAGAGAGGGGGAAGTTTTACAGTTGATGATACTGAGTTTATTGGTTTGTATGAAGACTAGAACATCAGGAATTTGATCGAGTTCAGTCACAGGGGGAATCTTGTTATATTGGTACTATGGGTAACACATACGAGTGAAGTTTGAAGAAACTACAGGATGACAGGATGACTATTAGCATTTCGACTTCAATGAGCGGAAACATTGATGTTCGAAGTTTGGTTTTTCAAGTATTCTGGAAGACTTTTGATGGAGCTTGTGATTCATAAGATTATGGTACTACTATAGAGATAGACTGAAGATTGCAAGATGTGTTTACAATAATTCGCCAGCAACGTCCAAGGGGGAATTTGTTGATGCATATTTGTATGGCCGTCGCTGGGCGAATAACATTTATTATTCTATTGTACACCTAGTTGATGTATACACATGAAACTGGTCAGTTACAGGAGCATATGTAACTGTTGGACCATAATGTTCAAGAGGCCCATTCGTATGAGTGAGGCCCATTAGGGTTTGTCTAGTTTTCCTATAAATACCACTTTATGTGTTCATTAGGGTTAAGAGAGTTAACCCTAATTGGGAGAGCCGTTTGGCGATACTGTGCATAGGGGAGATTATGCTCGATCTCCCCTGGCCACCGACGTTTCTCTGTTTAATTATTAATGTAAGTGTAACGTTTATTCAATAATAGTGATTTACTTTGAATTCATCGTGTTTATCTCTTCCGTTTTTAATCTTGCTCGTATAATGTTGTTTATGATCCTTAATCGGACCAACACTAACAGATTATAATTAAAACTCAAGAAGATTGGGCAATATATACTACAAACATATACATATACATGTCAACGTATGTATGTATGTAACATACATAAAGATATACATAAGCTTATTAAATAAATTCATGCTACAGCAATCTGTATAACCAGTAAAAAATGACCCCTTCCATTTCGTTATCCAACTCGCCCATGAATTCCACCTTTAATCATAAAGCATACAAAGAAATAATAGGGATAACCAACCTCAAGTGCTTTGTAGACAGTGTCAACCTCTGTAGCATAATTTATTTTATGTGAAGCCAAAATTTACTCAAATAGACCAACACAAGTCTGCCCAGTTATTTTGAACGCAGGCAAAGCAAAACTTCTATGAATATTGTAGTTTAAAACATGATTAAGGCGTTGATATTCCTAGTTAGAAAAATACTACTACGTATACGCTTGGAGTGCTATTCTGGAAGCTTATGTCTAAAGAGCTGCCTAGGAAGCCCAAAAACTATACCTGTTTCATCATCAACGGGGAATGAATACATAAAAAGCCATTATGTATTGATAAAGTCCAATGCAGTTTGGTTTTTAAACAAAGGCTTGAACAAATGTTGTTAGCACGTTACGATCTTGTGTTTTAATCACGTGCGTAAAGTTGATCAAGAACGGGTTTTCCACCAACCCTGCTCAACATTGCATCACCCGAATATTAATTGTGTTAATACTAGTAGGTTTTGAAGCCCATTGAGTTTCATGACTATCTAAAAGAGCATTATAATTTGGTTATGGTTAAAGAATATGTACCTGACACGTGTACTAAGAAAGTTGCTAACCATCATTGTTTATATAAATAATATAATATACGCACGAAACCGGATTTAAAAAAAAAAATAGAAATAATACATTTAAATGTTGCAAAAATAGAAATGTTGAAATTTTTTTTACAAAAATAGTAGAACCGGAGTTTGGAACTCCAGTTTGTCACTTTTTGCCCGAAATCGGAGTTTGAAACTCCGGTCTGCGTACCGATGGTTTGTTTTCAATGATCAAAATTGCAGAAATCTGAGGAGAGAGAATGCAAACCGGAGTTCCAAACTCCGGTTTCGGGTAAAAAGTGACAAACCGGAGTTCCCAACTCCGGGTTTACTATTTTTGTAAAACAAATTTTAACATTTCTATTTTTGTAACAGTTAAATGTATTATTACTATTTCGAAAAAAAAAATCGTATGAACCTTGACTTGTATGCATGTAACCCATGTTGTAAATAAACTAAGGATACTTACACTTATTAAGTTGCTCATTTTTGTACATGTACTTGTGGTTACACTTATCATTGTGACTACTCATTATCATTGTGACTACTCATTTGGAAGAAACTTTAGTTGAGAAAAAGTAGTTAATGAATTAAAATTCTAGTACCTTCTATTCTTCACTCTTCACACTACAAAATTATAATATCTATTCCTTTGCTAACTTTGGATCGGAAGGAAAGTATGTGGCGGCATCACAATCTGAGCGTTGGTGCGGTAAGTATAACAACACTTCCATCCTCAAAACTCACACTTACTGACATGCCATCACGAGAATAAGTAACATATGTAATTTTTTGTTTGGAAAGGCAGTAGGATTATATATATCAACAAGATAGTTACAAATACAACACAATGCACATCAGTTGCACAACTAAGACAAGATACATCTCACATCTAATACAAAGCACACCTAGAGAACTAGATACTGTCTCAATAACTTCTACAGTATATGGAATTCGAATGTTGACAAGAAGGCAACAAGCAGAATTGATCCCACCTAGATGAAAGTTTGAGGGTTGTGGAGCCAATTATGCCAATCGATTATCTTGTTCTTGCACCTCTTCGCGATCCACTCGAAACTTTTTACTTGAATTTCATTGATTGCCATTGGTACGTTCCAACTTTTATTTGAAAAAACCTTTTGGTTTCGATTCTTCCAAATTAAATAAGAACATGTCCAAACAACCGCTTGCCAAATAGATTTCCCCACAAAAGAGTTTGTTTGCCCCGAATCAAGAAAGAGATCCCCGATGTTAACGAAAGGAACCCCTCCCCGACCCCACCAATCGAATACTTTGCACCAAACCTCGGAAGCATGCCTACACGAAATTAGAGAATGGTTAACCGATTCAATGTCGTCATCACAAAGTGGACAACGGACCGAGTGAAGATCGACCCCTCTTTTGTCAAGTTCCACCAAAACCGGAAGACGTAATTTTCTTGCTCTCCACACAAATACCTCCACTTTTTTTGGCACAAGTTTGTTGCGTAGTGTCTCACAATATAAATCAATTGAAGGTAAAAGTCTTGAGTTAATCAAATCCGTAAGAACCTTTGTTGTGAAAGTTCCATTGCTACTCGGTGTCCACCTCCATGAGTCTTTCTTTTCCGGATTTAGTACCGCACCAAATAACATTTCGGATAAGCCTTGTAACTCTCCCGTCGCCCGCCCGGATGGTTCTCTTGCCCAAGACCAATTACCCACGCCTTTTGACCCGTCCCAAATAACACGATCTTTGACCGACGCATTGATGTCGGTTTCTAATCTCGAAAGCCTTTTGAATTTGAGTTTTAGCGCCTCGTTTCCATTCCAAGTGTCGTTCCAAAAAGAAGTTGAGCCACCATCACCTAATTCTTTGACAAAAGAGTTTCGAAAGGAAAGACCAATTTCATCAATGTTAAAACCTGTAATGACCCGGAAATTTCCGACCAAATTTAAACCTTAATCTTTATATGTTTCCGACACGATAAGTAAAAATCTGTAATGTTGAGTCTAGAAAGTTAAAAATCTATATTCGGATAATCATTGACCTTTGACTATACCCGACGATTCACGAATGACTGTTGTAACTAGATATATATTTATATATAAATATAAGTTCATATAATAAATTGAGATAACAAAATACAATTTAATCAATTGAAATATGTATGTAAGCTCATTGTTATAAAATAATATTATGATATTAATATTTTAATGTTATTATTATTATTATTATTATTATTTTTATTAACAGTAAATTATTATTTATAAGATTTACGGTATTAATGTATTAATAATTTATAATTTACTAACTATTAAAATTTTTTTTTTAACAACAATTGAATAAAACACAATTAGGTACACATCTATATCACATTTACAGCCTTTTCTTCTATACATGATTCTCATGTCTCTAACTTTGTAAAAGCAGCGAATTCAATCACTAAACATCCAAAAATTTTGTTAGATATCAACATTTGGAAATTGTACGAATTTAATTAAAGAATAATATATATTTTAATCACACTTTGTTATTTGAGTCCGTGATTTAATTGAGATCGTGAATTACTGTTGTGATTGAAGAATAATTCTATTGCCTAGCCAATCTATATCTTAATTAAATATACATATATACTTATGTACAAACACACACTTACACAAACCCACTTGCCTATCCATTTAGTCTATTTCTGTTTCTCTAGTCATCTGAACCCACCTTCTTAATTTATGATCATTTACAAACCATCACCTTCTTGATCAACCGATCCTTCCTCCTTCGATTTACCTTGCTGTATCTGCTTCTAATTGTGTTTCTCTCCCATATATATACATACAACACATGATTATGAACAACAAATAACTTCGCTACTACAATTACATCATCAAACTCTGAGTTAAAACCGAACCCGTTATTACTCTATTTACTTCTATTCGATCAAGATCACTAAACCATCATCATTAAAACACCATCACAACCCTCGATCACTAAACTGCTGCATATCTTCTGTTTTGAAACCGAACCCAGAAGCCAAACCATCACTGCTGCTATTCGAACACATGATACAGGTGAGGTTTGATCACCAGAAACTGCTACTGTAAATGGCGTTTCTATTGGGTCAAACCACCATCATCTTCATCGAAACATAAAATCATAGTAAACTGTAGCTTCTTTTTCTTGTTGCTTGTTGTCGAACACCATTAACAAATTACTGCTATTTGCCTTCGGTTTCTTTTTTTCTGTTTTTGATCTGATACAATCCGATCACCACCATCATCAAGCATAACCGTAACATGCTACTTGATTTATGCTTTGCTACTGTTGACATCATCGATTGATGCTGCTATATTTGCGTTCCTTTTGACAGATCAAACAACCCTACTATCTTGCATATCTTTGCTCAGCTACTAATTCTATTTCAGTTCGACCATCACAAACCCACTTATTTTATTCTGTCGCTGCAACTGTGCTACTTCTGTTTCTGCAACAACGACGAGAGTGATGATGCCATTGATTATGATGATGATGTTAGATGAAAAAGATGATGATAATTGATGTATGATGATGAAGAGAAAGGGATATAATAAGGTCCCTTCTTGATGGTCCCAGATCCAAAAGAAAACTGTCGTGATATTTTTTTTATTGACAAACGGATCCACTTGCTTATTGATTGATTGATAGGATGATGATTTGGGTTTTAAACTAAGAAGAAAAACAAACAGAAAACAATTCGGGTTAAATATGTTTAAGTGACGAATTAAAATAGGAAATATGAAATGGAACAGTGGTTGGTGTTGTTGTGTGTTGAACAGGAGGTCAAGGGTTTGAAACCGGGTGTGTGTATATATATATATTTTTTTATAAAAGAAGTCTTAAGAGTTGGGTCAGTTGGGCTTCAAATATGGATAGTTGGGCCATGTTCTTTGTTCCATTTTCTATTGGACTAGGATGATTCAAAGACGTTTGGGCCTAGCTGCTGTGGGCTTGTAACAAACTAAGTTCATGTAATGAAATCGAAGTAATGAAATCGATGAGGATGGATAGGTTTAGAAGAAGGAAACAGAAAAATTGACTTATAAGATAGTAGATTCGTGTGATTTCAGAAAAACCAACACAGACAAGTGGGTTAGGAGTAGTTTGTGTGATTTCAAGAGGTCTCGGGTTCGATCCTTGCTAGGTGCAACTATTTTTTTTAAAGGACTTCTAAGGTAGTTGTTAATATTAAAATTATTGTTGTTATTATTATTATTATTATTATTATCATTATTATTATTATTATTATTATTATTATTAATATTATGATTGTTATTGTTATATCAAAATAAAAGATTATTACGACTATAATGAAAACAATAAAAGTTAATATTAATTTCATTAATATTAATACTAGTATTATTTTATTAGAACTATTATTATTAAAAGTAAAAGTATTATTAATATTATCATTATTATTGCTACCAGTACTATCTATATTAATTATAATTATAAAAATAAAAGTTTTAATGATGTTATAAAAAATTATAAGCATAAAAATGAAGATTATATATAAATATATATTTATTACATATAATAATAAAATGAAAATATATATAATTGAAATTTTTACTTTATATATATGTTCGATTACAATTACGTGTGTTAATGACTATACAAATGATATAGGTTCGTGAATCCGAAGCCAACCCTACATTTGTTCAATGATGTTATATGTATTTTTACTACAAAATACATTAGGTGAGTATATAGTCCCTTTTAAACTCTAAATATTTTTGGGCTGAGAATACATGCGCTGTTTTTATAAATGATTTACATTATGGACACAAGTGATCAAAAATAAAATCTACGTTGAGTTGTACCATGGCATATTTCTTTATACTTGGTAGCTAATATTTACGTGAGGAGCGTAAACGCGAATCCTGTTGATAGATCTATCGGGCCTGACAACCCCAACCGGGCTGGACGACCAGTTTTAAACGGTTGCACAGTACTTCATTTCGTTACTACACTTGGTACGGTGTAGGGTTTATTTAAGAATATGCTGCTGTGATTTAAATGTTAAGTATGGTTACCAAGTGCTCAACGACTTTTCCATACACTTGCGAGTGTATTATGTATAACATGAAATCTTGTGGTCCATAGTTATAACGTTGCTAGCATCAAACCTATATATCTCACCAACTTTATGTTGACTTTTTAAAGCATGTTATTCTCAGGTACGCACTAAGTCTTCCGCTGTGCATTTGCTCATGTTAAGGACATTATTTGGAGTCGATCATCGCAATGGGACCAAATGTTGATGACTTCGTCCAGGAGGATTAGGACGGGTCCTCACAGGTGGTATCAGAGCGGTGGTCTTAGTGAATCAGGCCTTGTATTAGTGTGTCTGACTGGTAGTGGTTAGGATACATTAGTGAGTCTGGACTTCGACCGTGTCTGCATGTCAAAAAATTTTGCTTATCATTTCTAGTCGGAAACCATCTGCTTATCATCCTTAGGAAATTTCCTGCTTATCATTCTTAAGTCTAGACACGTCTTACTGCATTTAGTGCATCGATAGTGTATAGACAAAACTCATATCTTAGCATATCTGTTACTGTAGAGTTGCTTGACACATGTCGTAAATTCCTCCGTAGTCTACGGAATCTTTTGTACTATATATATATATATATATATATATATATATATATATATATATATATATATATATATATATATATATATATATATATATATATATATATATATATATATATATAGGTATTCTATGAAGTTAGAATATCATCCTATATTCGAAAATCGTTTCACCTCAAAGATCCTTTTCATCCACCGAATTGCCCTCTTGGCAATAAACCTGAAGCACTTACCGGCGAACCTATTCGAAACACCATTTTCTCGCTCATTTCTAGAGTATCTCGTCACGATTATATAATATCCCATATAACAAATCTTGTTCATTCGCTCGCTCCAACCGTCAATCACCCCGGCATAATAGAAGAAGTTAACCAACTACGCGCTCGTGTGACGGTTTTGGAAAATATGGTGCGAAGGTTTCAAACACCAGCAGCAGCACCAACAGCATAATCCGTACCACCATCATCAACGCTGACAGTACCCTTATCACCCCAAACTCAACCGCGTCATAAACCTCAACATTACAATCTGTACCTCGAATATCAACCTTACATGCCTCAATACTATCATCTGCACTTCGAGTATGATCTTCGTTCTACATATCGTTCTACATCGATTATCTCCGCTTTATGTATCGTTCTACCTCATTCATTTTCTCTCGTCATGGTGAATATGTAATTTCTAAAGTTTTAGAGATTATGTAATCTAGTATTAACGATAAATCAAATGAGTTTAATATCTTATTGACTCATTAGATCCATGATTACATCCGAAGAAAATATATGCAAGTATATTTTCAAAAAGATTGTAATTAAAAATTCCTTCGTACAAACTATTAATGATGAAAAATATTTTAACGGGTAGGTAATACCTGAGAAATATTTAGATTTCACATTAATAAGTTACACGGTACATTCTTCGAATCTGATCCAACGGTCATTTACTATTCTACCTACAACCACCAATATACAAATTCGTTCACCGAAGAATAACCATTTCCGTTCAAATTTCATATTTGGATTTTGACCTATCATGATCCAACAAGTGGCATAATGAAGAAAACATTGGATATAATAAAATTTGTTAGAAACAAACGGATTAACTAATTGAAATATTGTTAAGATTCCACGCTAACTGTTCCTAGCTAACTATTCCCAGCTAACTGATTAACATTTAATTTATCGCAATTTACATTCTCGCAATTTTATTTATTGTTATTTAATTTCCGCACTTTACATACCGTCGGGACACATGTACAACAATACGTCGGATTAATTCTGAGACAACACGTTGTGCAATGGGTCATGATATATATTTATTTAATTTACGCACTTTAAATAACGGGACACGTATACAAGGTTTCAACTTATCATATTGACCCATCTATATATATATATTTCGGAACGACCATAGACACTCTATAGTTGGCTATACACGATTGAGGTGGATTCCAAAATATATATATACTTTGAGTTGTGATCAATACTGAGACCGGTACACAGGTCACGATACGTATTATTTAATTCGAATATTATATATTAAATTATATATGAATTATTGAACAATTGAACTATTGGACTATCGGACTATTGGACTGCTAACTTTGGATAATTAAAATGAATTAAAATATTGTTTATAACATATGAAACTAAACAATTCTTCAAGTTTGCCACTTGATTTCATTCTAAACCTCATTTGTACCTCGACAATTATAATTCGCGTTCAAACCTTTCATGATTCTTGAAAACACCTCGATCGGGAGAATGAACCAACCGCACTTCATCTACGGAAGAAAATATTTACGCATTTGAAGAACTCTCGAACCCAAATTCATAGTTGAACACATACCCGTGTTGAATCCATTACCCTTTATTAGCAAAAACAACCTTACAATTCCTTTTCAAGAAGCTAATTTTGCTACAGCTCCAACAAGCCAACTTCGATTTTTCGTTCGAATCAATCTTATTATAACTTTGATATATACGATCAGCTTTTCTCATCGTTACTGGAGAACCTTTTATATTCCACCATATTACCATCAGTGTTTAATCATCTAAAAACACAATTCTCCTGAAACCACCTTGGTTTGATAACCGATAACCCAGATCTGTTAACTTTGAAAATGCTGACGAAGCGGCATATTGTAGATAGTCTTAATGGCCAAAAATTGATGACAAAGAAGGAAGTGTTAGAAACACTCAATAGGAAATTTAGCACCGAAAAGTGGATTATGCGAAACTATGAAGGAATCCGTGAACAAATCACAAAGAATAAGTTTGACTTCAAAGAATCTAAATGATTCAGTGCCTGCTGAAATCCTTAGTGCGTACCTTGCCCTTTACTCTAAAACCTTTGCGGATAATATTCTTCATCATCATCATTATCTTAAACATTCTAAGATATCATCATATCCATCATTATAAATATCCTCGATATTTCTAAAGATATTTTCATAACTATTCTTATCGGAAATCATTTATCTTCTCGCGTTATCTGTATCACATCATAAAAGAAACTGTGTTAGTTTCTAAATTCTGAAACCTCCGAGATCAAAATATGAATGTTTTGAAGTAGTGTTGGGAACTGATACATGAATTAGTATAATATAATGAAATTTGATCAACTTCATTATATTACAGTAAGTCATGTTGAGTTTCTAATGGAATGTGATGATTCACAGTACCATCATCATATGCCATGTTACACGACTCTTACATTCTATTCAAATTCTAAAAATATCAAGAAAACATTTCTTGATAATTCGGCCTGTTCCAAGATAATCTGGTAATTTGACAAATCAAAATCGTGTCATTACCATTTCCTTCTAAGAGCATTAGCTATGTTCATACTGAATTTCATACCTACGAATTCCGGACCATTACTCGCTTGACTCGAAGTCGGGAAGAGAAAACGAAAGCATAAAGCTTCGAACAATGATGAAGAATATAAAGCCCGATAATAACTCCGAAATTATAAACTGTGTATATCAATACGTATTGCAACGTAAAGACACGGGAGAATTAAAAACATTATAATTCCAAGGAAATGATAGAAGTGAATAGATTCTTCTGGCGGTAGATGAAAGAGAAGAATGAAAGATATGGAAGTTAGAAGTATAACAAAAATTAGAACGGGATGGAGAATTTTAGAAAATACTTTGAGGTATGAATTGAAGGAGAAAGAGTAGAAGATGTGAGTTGGAAAAATAAGGAAACGAAGGAGTGGATTTATAGTGAAGTATCCGACAAAGAAATCGAAACAGATTGCCGCATTAAATCAAAGAAGATCCTGATCGCCGAAGAACCAAATCTTATTACGTAAGATTTTCCTTAAATCCCTTGAATTCCGGAAATTCACCATGACTACGTCAAAAGTTAAATCTCTATCTCGATCTTTTGTGATAGCTCCACTCATACGCTTCAAATAATCGAATTGTTTTATCTATATCTCTCAATAATGATAAAACTCCATTATCAACTCATATACGTCATGAAAACATTACTATTGTTATCCATGACGACCTCTATCAAATTTCGGGGACGAAATTTCTTTAACGGGTAGGTACTGTAATGACCCGGAAATTTCCGACCAAATTTAAACCTTAATCTTTATATGTTTCCGACACGATAAGTAAAAATCTGTAATGTTGAGTCTAGAAAGTTAAAAATCTATATTCGGATAATCATTGACCTTTGACTATACCCGACGATTCACAAATGACTGTTGTAACTAGATATATATTTATATATAAATATAAGTTCATATAATAAATTGAGATAACAAAATACAATTTAATCAATTGAAATATGTATGTAAGCTCATTGTTATAAAATAATATTATGATATTAATATTTTAATGTTATTATTATTATTATTATTATTATTATTTTTATTAACAGTAAATTATTATTTATAAGATTTACGGTATTAATGTATTAATATATTTATAATTTACTAACTATTAAAAAATTTTTTTTAACAACAATTGAATAAAGCACAATTAGGTACACATCTATATCACATTTACAGCCTTTTCTTCTATACATGATTCTCATGTCTCTAACTTTGTAAAAGCAGCGAATTCAATCACTAAACATCCAAAAATTTTATTAGATATCAACATTTGGAAATTGTACGAATTTAATTAAAGAATAATATATATTTTAATCACACTTTGTTATTTGAGTCCGTGATTTAATTGAGATCGTGAATTACTGTTGTGATTGAAGAATAATTCTATTGCCTAGCCAATCTATATCTTAATTAAATATACATATATACTTATGTACAAACACACACTTACACAAACCCACTTGCCTATCCATTTAGTCTATTTCTGTTTCTCTAGTCATCTTAACCCACCTTCTTAATTTATGATCATTTACAAACCATCACCTTCTTGATCAACCGATCCTTCCTCCTTCGATTTACCTTGCTGTATCTGCTTCTAATTGTGTTTCTCTCCCATATATATACATACAACACATGATTATGAACAACAAATAACTTCGCTACTACAATTACATCATCAAACTCTGAGTTAAAACCGAACCCGTTATTACTCTATTTACTTCTATTCGATCAAGATCACTAAACCATCATCATTAAAACACCATCACAACCCTCGATCACTAAACTGCTGCATATCTTCTGTTTTGAAACCGAACCCAGAAGCCAAACCATCACTGCTGCTATTCGAACACATGATACAGGTGAGGTTTGATCACCAGAAACTGCTACTGTAAATGGCGTTTCTATTGGGTCAAACCACCATCATCTTCATCGAAACATAAAATCATAGTAAACTGTAGCTTCTTTTTCTTGTTGCTTGTTGTCGAACACCATTAACAAATTACTGCTATTTGCCTTCGGTTTCTTTTTTTTCTATTTTTGATCTGATACAATCCGATCACCACCATCATCAAGCATAACCGTAACATGCTACTTGATTTATGCTTTGCTACGGTTGCCATCATCGATTGCTGCTGCTATATTTGCGTTCCTGTTGACAGATCAAACAACCCTACTATCTTGCATATCTTTGCTCAGCTACTAATTCTATTTCAGTTCGACCATCACAAACCCACTTATTTTATTCTGTCGCTGCAACTGTGCTACTTCTGTTTCTGCAACAACGACGAGAGTGATGATGCCATTGATTATGATGATGATGTTAGATGAAAAAGATGATGATAATTGATGTATGATGATGAAGAGAAAGGGATATGATAAGGTCCCTTCTTGATGGTCCCAGATCCAAAAGAAAACTGTCGTGATATTTTTTTTTATTGACAAACGGATCCACTTGCTTAATGATTGATTGATAGGATGATGATTTGGGTTTTAAACTAAGAAGAAAAACAAACAGAAAACAATTCGGGTTAAATATGTTTAAGTGACGAATTAAAATAGGAAATATGAAATGGAACAGTGGTTGGTGTTGTTGTGTGTTGAACAGGAGGTCAAGGGTTCGAAACCGGGTGTGTGTATATATATATATTTTTTTATAAAAGAAGTCTTAAGAGTTGGGTCAGTTGGGCTTCAAATATGGATAGTTGGGCCATGTTCTTTGTTCCATTTTCTATTGGACTAGGATGATTCAAAGACGTTTGGGCCTAGCTGCTGTGGGCTTGTAACAAACTAAGTTCATGTAATGAAATCGAAGTAATGAAATCGATGAGGATGGATAGGTTTAGAAGAAGGAAACAGAAAAATTGACTTATAAGATAGTAGATTCGTGTGATTTCAGAAAAACCAACACAGACAAGTGGGTTAGGAGTAGTTTGTGTGATTTCAAGAGGTCTCGGGTTCGATCCTTGCTAGGTGCAACTATTTTTTTTAAAGGACTTCTAAGGTAGTTGTTATTATTATTATTATTATCATTATTATTATTATTATTATTATTATTATTATTATTATGATTGTTATTGTTATAACAAAATAAAAGATTATTACGACTATAATGAAAACAATAAAAGTTAATATTAATTTCATTAATATTAATACTAGTATTATTTTATTAGAACTATTATTATTAAAAGTAAAAGTATTATTAATATTATCATTATTATTGCTACCAGTACTATCTATATTAATTATAATTATAAAAATAAAAGTTTTAATGATGTTATAAAAATTATAAGCATAAAAATGAAGATTATATATAAATATATATTTATTACATATAATAATAAAATGAAAATATATATAATGAAAATTTTTACTTTATATATATGTTCGATTACAATTACGTGTGTTAATGACTATACAAATGATATAGGTTCGTGAATCCGAGGCCAACCCTACATTTGTTCAATGATGTTATATGTATTTTTACTACAAAATACATTAGGTGAGTATATAGTCCCTTTTAAACTCTAAATATTTTTGGGCTGAGAATACATGCGCTGTTTTTATAAATGATTTACATTATGGACACAAGTGATCAAAAATAAAATCTACGTTGAGTTGTACCATGGCATATTTCTTTATACTTGGTAGCTAATATTTACGTGAGGAGCGTAAACGCGAATCTTGTTGATAGATCTATCGGGCCTGACAACCCCAACCGTGCTGGACGACCAGTTTTAAACGGTTGCACAGTACTTCGTTTCGTTACTACACTTGGTACGGTGTAGGGTTTATTTAAGAATATGCTGCTGTGATTTAAATGTTAAGTATGGTTACCAAGTGCTCAACGACTTTTCCATACACTTGCGAGTGTATTATGTATAACATGAAATCTTGTGGTCCATAGTTATAACGTTGCTAGCATCAAACCTATATATCTCACCAACTTTATGTTGACTTTTTAAAGCATGTTATTCTCAGGTACGCACTAAGTCTTCCGCTGTGCATTTGCTCATGTTAAGGACATTATTTGGAGTCGATCATCGCAATGGGACCAAATGTTGATGACTTCGTCCAGGAGGATTAGGACGGGTCCTCACAAAACCGGTTTTAATAATGTCATTCCATACCGATTTGTAAGGACCAATATGTAATGCATCATCATCAACCAAGAGACCGCCCAATGTTCCGTAAATACTCGAAATGACCTTGACCCACAAGGAGTTGGTTTCGGTTTTAAACCTCCATCACCACTTGACAATCAAAGCCATGTTTTTACTTTTTAAAGACCCCAAATTTAACCCGCCATCCCCATAAGGTAAAAGTGTTTCATCCCATTTGACCCAAGAAATCTTTTTATTCCCCCCGACCCGCCCCAAAAAAAAAACGCCTTACACACTCGAGTTTCTTAATCACACATGGCGGGGCATGAAAGAGCGAGAAGTAGTACAACAGGAGACTATTCAACACCGATTTTACAAGAGTCAAACGCCCACCAAATGACACCAATTTTACAAGAGTAACATATGTAATTAGACCACTTGTTTCTGGAGGGGCCGATTGTTCAATAGATGAATAAATAAGTAATCACAAGAATGATATCCAAAAGTGTCCTAAAAGATGAATAGTTTACCAACAATACTGACATGCTCTAGGCATTCAAGTTTAGGTGTTTCACAATTTTCGTGTAAGTTTCGTGCTATGTGAGCAGATGTTATCCAACCATTGTTAAATTGTACACGGTATCCACTACAAGAGGAGCAACACGTCTAGGTGGACTTTTCAACTGTTTAGGTTTGCTTCTCCTATCCTTCTATGCTCCAAATACAAAACAGAGTGAAGATTGATATATTACTTTGAGATACAAATCTCCAAAGAATAAGGTTCGTGCTATCTTATATATTATTTTATAGTTTACATGGTGAATGAAATAACTCCAAAAATATATATTTAAAGTTATACATGGATGTTACCTGATGCACATCTTCCATAGATACAAATAGTCACATTTAGTAGTACATAAAGATCATACGTTCAAAGAGCTGGCCTGATGTAAGCAGGTTTGTTCAAAAATTCACTAAGTAATATAGTCTCCAAGAACACGATTTCACCATGATTGATTAAGATCGCGTTACTATTAACATTCGTAGATCATTTCTTTGAACCACAAACTTCCAACACAATAGGTACCATCTGGGGTAAAATAGTTAGAGTTAGTAAAGTTATTGAAAATAGTTGAATAAACTTCCAACACAATTGGTACCATCTAGGATAATCGGAGTGCACTCTTTCTCAGTCAAAAACCTGTCTCTAACAAACGATCTAAACACATTGATATTGACAATCATTTTCTACACGAGCCGGTTCTATCTGGGAAGTTACACACCAAGTTTGTTCCAACGACGTTACAACTTGCTGATATCTTCACCAAAAGTTTTCTTCGTCCACTGTTTGAAGCCTTTCGTTCCAAACTTCTTGTTGGTCCTCCACCTCTTCGCTTAAGGGGGTATTGGCGATATACTTCATAAGAAAGAAACGTAAAATACTTGGAGAACAAGTTGGTTTAGAATAGTCTAGATATACTTTCCTTATTGTATGTACTTGTGTATAACTCTTATTCTTTGTAAGCATTATAAATAGATGAATGAGTAACCCCACAATGGGGGTCAAGTCCGGCATATATAATGCATTCATACCCAGTTGGTCGACTGTGTTTGCAGTTTAACTATTGATTAATTAAATATTAAAGCACACACATAACAATTCAATAGTCACAATATAAAATGTTATTACATGACCGAATGTATTCAAATGACAAACTTAGAACTAGGGATTACATGCACCAACACCTGATACCATTATAAGAGATCAAATGTTCAACCTCATTGGCAAAACTCGGAAGCATAGTGATTGTAGTCATGATATCATTATAAGAGGTTAAATGTTCAAACATCACTGACATCATAGAAAGAAAAAGAAAAAAAAAGGTCGGAAAGCGTCTTTGTTAGTCCGGGCATCCGAGTAGAAATACATCCCTCTGATCACCGGGTAGTCTAGACTTTTAAATTCTTATACAAATATATATGTATATGTATATTTTATAATTGTAAGATTGAGTATTGTCAATTGTCTCCCCACCTTTTGCACAAGATCTATGTCTTTAAACTAATAGGATTCATTAGTATATTTAGTTTACATATGTGACTCAACCAGCCCAATTCAATCGAATGTGGGTTATGTACCAAATCCAGCCAGCCCCATATTTGATATTAGTCCAGTACACCCCACCGCAACAATAGAAAATAGATAAATAAAGTAGATAAAATACTTGTTTGAAAAATGCAAATTGAATTGACCTCTCTTACTAGACACTAAAAATTTGATGTTTCACTGTCACATAGAAAGGGCTAAGAAAATGGTAACTTTTTTTTTTTTTTTACCACACAGTAATTTCTTGAATCCGTCATGGAGTTAAGACCTATTCGAGTTTGAATTTATACCTCTAAGTATTTAATATGTTTGTGATAATTTTTTTATAACGGCAACGCACATCCAATCACAGAAAATCCATAACGGACACAATCTCACAATCTCAATGTTGATAAGTTACTTTGATAGCGCTAGACCTAGCTAAGGCGCTTTGGTACGTTAATTAATTAGTGATTATATGATGCACACAACAAGATTATCAATCGTATGCTTACATATAGTTCAACTAAAGACATTGATACGCATGTTAAACTCATCGTTGATTTGACTTGAGCTGTGGTCCACACATCAACTATTTTTGTCATATATATAACAAAATTGAATAGATACTGCCAAACTTGTTTATATCAAGTAATGTTTAAAGTTGCTTTGTCATTCAGTTATTCTCATTTACCAATTAGTAAAAAATTGGGTAGATACTGCCAAACTTGTTTATATTAATGTATAATGTTGCTTTATCATTCAGTTATTCTCATTTACCAATTAAAAAATATATCGAAGAGTAATCATCGTACTAAATGACATACCGATATTCTATTTCGGGTTCGAACTTTATTAACATCACAAAGAAAAGACTATGTAATAACTTGATTAGGCGCGTACATTTGAAAAAAAAGAAAAGAAAAAAAAAAAAAAAAAAAAAACTCTGCCTTCTACGAATAACAAAAAATATGAAAAACCTTACCGTTTAGAAAGATTAAAGAGTAGACATATGTTAAACCAAATAAATAAAATATAGAATTGAGTATTCAGTGAGATGCAATACACAGAAAAAGATTAGTAACCGTATGTTTATAAATGGGGTGTAAATTTATTTGCCTTTCTGAATTCAACAAACATGAGTGCTATATAAGACAATGTGCCAAATATTTTGAATATTGATTTACATATATTTTTTAATTACTACTCTAAATGCATATTGACTTCTCTCTATATATCATACACATCATGGCTCTATGCTTCTATCCCTCTATCTCCTAATTTTCCTTCTATTAAACAGTTTCTATTACCATTATGATGGCCGAAACCACTACTCCATTGATACCTATGGCGGCTGATGGTGGTTGTGCCGACAGTAGTGATGGTAGTTTGAGGTGGTGGAATAAAGTACTGGACTGGGAAGAGGCCAAAAACCAGATGTTGTTTTCCCTACCGATGATTATTACAAATGTCGCTTATTATTTAATTCCGGTCGTATCAGTAATGTTTGCAGGCCACCTTGGAGAAGTTGAGCTCGCAGCTTCAAACCTCGCCAACTCATGGGCTACGGTCACTGGACTTTCATTTATGGTTAGTTTTTGTTGCCTGACTAAAAAGTTAAATATAATCTAGTCATAAATTTGACATCTCATGGGTCACATGCATGGGTCCCTGTTTATATGTGGATGTCATTTTTCACATGATAAAGCTAGTACAGAATTAACTCTTATAGTGTGGATGTCCATCACATGGGTCACATGGGTCCAGGTCAAATTGATTGACTTGTTTATACAACTGATGTTTTTCTCTTGATATTTGTCCTGTTAATAACAAAAAAATGCTAGGGGATAAGATCTCAGTACTAAAGCTTCAAAGATTACAAACATCTAGAGAAACTAACTTTTTCTGCTATTATATAAATATGAAAATCGTATGCCTTTAAAAATCAATAATCAATAATATAGTATAAAATAAAATAATAAATAATGATGTAGAGAAAACTCATTTGGCTTTTGAACCATTCTACGTTTGACTTGACATCCTTTTGCCGGAAATGAGCTATTTTTTTTAAGTACAGTTTTTTAATGAACTACAGTAATTGCCTATTTGCAATAAAAAAAGCCTAGTATAATGGTTTGAAAAGTTGAATAATGTCATGTAAATATCTTGAATCTGATCAATAGTGATCATTTGTGTAACCGATTTATAGAGTTTCGGAACACACCTTATTAAGGTAAGTGAACGATTGTGATACTATCATTGAGTCATGATGCAAAATTTGATGTACCATTTTGCGAAATTAGTACACCCATCGATAGCAGTTACGGAGTATAAAGGAAGCTAGTAAGTGGGGTTAAAATGGGCCAATATGGAACTACAGTATGTATAGATTGCATGATATATAGTATGGCTTAAATGTAGCGTATATGTGTCATGAAAGATGGAGACAACTTATTTTTGAGTTTTATTTTGTGTTAATCGGCTTTGCAGACTATCGATAAAATTCAAGCCCGAAAATTTAGCAAATTTAGTAATATCAAATACACCTTATGAAATTCACAATCCTTTCTTATTTCAGGTTGGTTTAAGTGGTTCCCTTGAGACATTATGTGGTCAAGGATTTGGAGCAAAAATTTATAGAATGTTAGGAGTATATTTACAATCATCATGTTTGATTTCTATATTCTTTTCGATCCTTATCTCACTAATCTGGTTATTCACCGAACCTATACTCATTTTACTTCAACAAGATCCCCAAATCTCCAAAATGGCTGCTCTGTACATTAAGTACCTGATACCAGGACTATTCGCATACGGCCTTTTACATAATATGTTAAGATTCCTACAAACACAATCCGTTGTCTCCCCTTTAGTATTGTGTTCACTCGTCCCATTTATACTTCATATTGGAATAACGTACATACTTGTCTATTGGACTCCGTTAGCTTTCACTGGATCCCCTTTAGCTGTCTCAATTTCATTGTGGATTTCAGCACTTATGCTAGCAGGGTATATACTATTTACCCCAAAGTTTAAGGAAACATGGCAGGGTTTTTCATTGGAGTCGTTTGATCAAGTTTTTGTTAGTTTAAAACTCGCTCTTCCCTCGGCTGCTATGGTTTGGTAGGTGATGTTTGTATATTGAAATTTTATTACATACGTGCATATTTGGATCAAACTAATTGACTTGTTGTTTATTTCATGTTTTTCAGCTTAGAATATTGGGCTTTTGAGTTACTTGTACTATTAGCAGGCATTCTGCCTAATCCAGAAATAACTACTTCCTTGATTGCAATATGGTAAGTTGTTGATTGTTAAATATATATGTTATACTAATTTCATAATTAATATATAACTACTTGCATGTTTCTTAATTAATTAACCCAATTCTATTGTTATCTTAGTGTAAATACTGAAGCAATCGCTTACATGTTTACATATGGGCTCAGTGCTGCAGCAAGGTTAGTTACAACTATCTTTCGTCATTACATGTAAGAGTGACATTATTAATATCTAACACAATATGAATTGCACAGCACACGAGTGTCAAATGAGCTGGGAGCTAATAATATCGATAAAGCTAAGCATGCCATGGGTGTGACTCTAAAGCTATCTGTCATCCTTGCGCTAGCTGTCGTTTTAGCCTTAGGGTTCGGTCACAATATCTGGGCTGGCTTTTTCAGTGACAGTCATGTGATCATAAACAATTACGCTTCCATGACACCCCTTCTAATGATCTCAATCATTCTTGACTCTATCCAAGGTGTCTTGTCAGGTTCGTAAATATCCTGAACAGTAAACCCTTAAATTTTTAAAGGTTAGGGGTTCAAGTGGTTTGGTAACAGGTCAAACTAGACCAAGTTTAATGCATGTCAATATGGGCGGGGCTGAGCTGGGCTAGTATGGGTTGGCCCGTAAACTTGACATGATTGGATTGTGATTTTGCAGGGGTGGCAAGGGGGTGCGGTTGGCAACATCTGGCAGTGTACATCAACTTAGCAATGTTTTATCTCATTGGAATGCCAGTCGCGGTTGCTCTTGCTTTCCTACTGAAATTATACGCAAAGGTGACATTTTTATTGCATAATAGTATACGATAGCGTAACATTTTTCTAATTATTTTCGCGAGTAACATTATTATACTTTGATTGTATGATTGTAGGGGTTGTGGATTGGCTTAATTTGCGGACTCTCGTGCCAAACGGGTAGCCTTCTACTACTTGTGTATCTCAGAAACTGGACACGAGTAGAACTCAATGGCAGCAATAATTTAGACCACACAGTTGTTGTTTGATTAAACTTTTATTAGTGTGTGTTTCTAGTCAAACCGAAAAACACTACAAAATTTATGTACTACCACCACATGTAGTTATTTCTGAATTAGGCAAAATGCCTGCTAATAATACAAGTAACTCAAAAGCTCAATATTCTGTACTAAAAAAACTTGCATTAAAACAATAAGAAGATAACAAGTTTGATACAACTACGCACAATTGTGATAAAACTTCAAAATAATATTTCACCAAGCAAACCGTAGCAGCTAAATGGGGTAAATAGTACGTATACCTAGCTAGTACTAGTACTAAAATTCATGATGAAATTGAAACAACCAAAGGGGATCCAATGAAAGTTAAAGGAGTCTGATATACAAGTAGATAAGTGATTACAATATGAGGATTAATGGGACGAGTGAACACAAACTAAATTGGAGATAAGTTATTTAAATGTCGGCTAATTTGGCTAATTTGGTTGTTTATTAGATGTAGATGTTTATTCTTTTCATTATCGTCGTTATTGTTTGATTATGTATCTTCTGTTTAGTTATTTTTATTGGTTCCGTTGTGGTTCCGTTGTGGCTCGGTTAAAGTTAGCTAGGTCTAGTTCTATTTTTCTTCTAGCATGTTTACTTTTAGCGAGCGGTTTTGATTAGTTTGGTTGTATCGGTTTAAAGGTTCCATTATTTGTTAATGAAACTTTCAAAATTTTAAAGGTAATCATTATTTTAGTTAAATAAAATAAAAAAATGGGAGACAAGTAGGGATGGCAATGGATGTTCCATCCATGGATATCCACCCGATCCGATCCATTTGTAGTGGATATGGATAATGTAAATGGACGAATAATGGATATGGATATGAATATGGATTATCTAAATATTTCGTGGATCGGATATGAATGACATTTTATCATCCATGGATATATCCATTACCACCCGAAATACATCTATATATACATATATACGTACTAAAATATATACATATACATCTACATATTGATATACATATACATATGACATATAAACTCTTAAATTATAAACGAAAATAAGAGTTATGATAGTTACGATTACTAAATTATTACTAACAATAATATTCGAAGTACCATATTTAGATTAGTTAAAACATAAATTTACTTATATTAATTATAAAGTATTTTGCGAAATTAAATTCACAATCGGCGATGAATTACAATCAAAACATGCGCAAAACATGTGTAACAAATTAAAAACATAAAGATTGAATACTTACATTCATTATAATCTATATTAAATTGTCAAAAACGTCGTTAGATTACAATTTAATTTGATATCCAACGGATATCCATTAACCTGCTTAATCCAACGGATATGGATATGAACGGATGAGCTTAAACTAAATGAATATGGATATTAATATGGATGATCAAATATTAAATGGATGTGGATGTGGATATGGCATCATCCGATCCATATCCGATCCATTGTCATTCCTAAAGACAAGTAGACAACGGACTTTGTTTCGATGTATTTTATCTTTTTTTAGTATGTTATGTAAAAGCCTGTAATATATGCAAGTAGGCTTGATATGTTGTAAATTTGCAAAAGTGCTAATTGTGACAATATTTTTCTAACTTTTTTAGGACAAATTATTATTATTATTATTATTATTATTATTATTATTATTATTATTATTATTATTATTATTATTATTATTATTATTATTATTATTATTATTATTATTATTATTATTATTATTATTATTATATTATATTATATTATATTATATTATATTATATTATATTATATTATATTATATTATATTATATTATATTATATTATATTATATTATATTATACAAATGTAATAATCAGATTGTAAACATGTATATTATATTATATTATATTATATTATACAAATATAATAATCAGATTGTAAACATGTATTATAAATAATCAAAATAAGAACGAAAATTAAAACGATCTAACCGATAATAGGAAGTGGCGAGTCTAAAGGTATAGGGATGGGGTCCAATGACCCCACTACTTTCGAAATTTATTATACGATGTACTCTTTAAATTGTATAGGATACCACCAAAGTTAACTATAGCACCCTAAAGTTGTTGATTTTTAGAAGTAAACGTTCACTAAAATACCCTTCAAATATAATTAAATTTGAAAAAAATGTGGGACTTCATTGAGTTTTAATCCTGGATTCGCCACTGATAATAGAATGAATCAGACTTGTGTTTGACACAATTCCCTTAAACAGATTGTTCTTATGTTTTCAGGGTATACTTTTCCGAAACAACATACTGCCGAACGTCCGAACTTGAACACTTGCCCGAAAAATAACCGAAGAACATGTTATTCTAAAATTTCGAAAAACATCACCTTTAAATACTCCACTTTGCGGGTACTTACAATGGGGCATCCTTACAACAACTACAATAATATATGTGGGGCCACCACTCACCAACACCACACATGTGAAGCGACCCATCCTAATCCATCCGGACGAAGTCCATATCGATTATAAACGATTCACAACAGTTGATTACATCGCAAGGTACTTGACCTCTATATGTTACATTTTACAAATATTGCATTCGTTTTTGAAAAGACAATCTTTCATTACATCGAAAGTTGACGTCATGCATACCATTTCATAATATATCTAACCATAATTGACTTAATAATAATCTTGATGAACTCAACGACTCGAATGCAACGTCTTTTGAAATATGCCAATATTGACTCCAAGTAGTGTCCCTAAAATGAGCAAATGCACAGCGGAAGACTTCTTTCATACCTGAGAATAAACATACTTTCAAGTGTCAACCAAAAGGTTGGTGAGTTCATTAGTTTAACATAAATAATCATTTCCATCATTTTAATAGACCACAAGAATTTCATTTCCAGTTCTCATAAATATACGTCCCATGCATAGAGACAAAATATCATTCATATGGTGAACACCTGGTAACCGACATTCACAATATGCATATAAGAATATCCCCATCATTCCGGGATCCTCCTTCGGATATGATATAAATTTAGAAGTACTAAAGCATCCGGTACTTTGGATGGGGCTTGTTGGGCCCGATAGATCTACCTTTAGAGTTCGCGTCAATTAGGGTGTCTGTTCCCTAATTCTTAGATTACCAGACTTAATAAAAGGGCATATTCGATTTCGATAATTCAACCATATAATGTAGTTTCGATTACTTGTGTCTATTTCGTAAAACATTTATAAAAATTGCGCATGTATTCTCAGCCCAAAAATATAAAGGGTAAAAAGGCAAATGAAACTCACCTAATGTATTTTGTAGTAAAAATACATATGACGACAATAGATAGTGTAGGGTTGGCCTCGGATTCACGAACCTATATCATTCGTATGTATATTAAAATATATACTCGTAATCGAACAATTATATATACATATATAAATTTCATTAGTTATATCCTTTTTATATTAATAATACATATGTTTCATATATTCATTTTGTATATAAAAATATTAAATTTTGTTATATTATATGTATTTAATATAGTTATATACAAATATCATTTGTTTGTTAAAGTAGTATTTTAAGATAATATTTTAAGTGATAATAATAATAATAATGATAGTATTAATATTACGAGTAATAAATATGATAATAGTATTAGTAATTCTATAAATGATAATATTAATGATAGTTTTTAATAGAATGAATAACTTAATAATAATAGTCATGAAAATATTAGTATTTGGTAATAATACTTAGTTCTTAATAATAATAGTTATAAAAATATATTTTTTTGTTAATATTGATAATAAGTTTAATAATAATAATATCAATGATTATATTAATAATGAAAATGATAATAATTATAATACTACTTATGTTATTAATAATAACAATATTCTTATTTATCACTATAATCATAATCTTAATAATGATAACTAACACTTGCATGACAAAATAAATACATTAGTAATGTCAATAATAATAATATTAACAATCTTAGTATTAATGATAATGTCAATAGTTATTCTACTTAATAATAATACTACTAATGATAATAATCTAATACCTAATAATAATACTAATAATAATACTTGTAAAAATATTAATTTTATTATTAACGATAGTTATAATACTGACTTTAGTAATTTACATAATAATAATAATACTCGTGATAATACAAATAATAATACTTATGTTAATATTAACAGTTCTAATATTTATAAAAAGATGCTAATAATAATATTTACGAAAATGGTAATAATTTGTATTATAAACTTGTCCATGATAATAATATTATAATTTTGAATTTAATAATAATATCATAATTAATTCTTATAATAATAATAAGAATAGATATAATACTTATAATTATAATGTTAACAACAATTATGATACTTATAATAATAATTATAATACTAGTTATAATACTAATTCTAACAATAATAATAATCATAATGATAACAATAATAATCATAATAATAAAAATAATAATAATAATATTATATTATACCTTAGTAGCATTAAAAAGAAGTGGACTGCCCAAGGAGGGACTCGAACCTGTGACCTCCCGCTCCCCTAAAACATAACCCAACCATCCGGCTGTATCTGTTTTTCTGTTTTAAAACCCAGCTAGTATCTACTTAACCCGATTGTTTACTGTTTCATATTCTTTCTTCTTCTTCAATACTCTGATCGATCTATGATCATACAACCATAACAGTAATCGACTAAATTGGGTTTTTGGTATCATAAACTAATCATAAACGAATTAGATATGGATCATTTGAATTGTTTTTAACAGAAAACAAATAAAATTTTAACACTTTATCAGACCCGTTTGGAAGCAAATGAACCCCAACTCTGATTTCGATTTTAAGAGTGTTTTAGCTCACGGTTTCAACACGAATTAAACTCTAAACCTATCTTAGAAACTTTCTGAATATTCAAGTTAACTTGAAACATCCAAACAAGTTCGAATTTTAATAAAGATCAACCGGTTGACTTTCAAAATTGTAACTTTGACCTCAAAATTCTAACTCGAATTAATGAATTGAAAGTTGGTATTTTGCAGAAAGATTCACCAAAGGATTTATAACAAAACCGCAATATTAGATTTTAAAAATAAACTCTTAATCAAACTATCAAATTTCTTGTTCTAATACAGAGTGCCCGTCTGTTTTATTAAAAAAAAATTGTTTAAATTGACAAAGGAAGCTGTTGTAATTTATAAATGGTTAATGAGGATAAAATACCTGAGTAAGTTTTTATCTTTATCATCTAATAGCTTGATTGATTTATAATAATTTGGCCGTCAGCTAGAATTCGTTCAGGAAATTATTAAATAAAAAAAAATCAACTGATTGGTACGATCGAATGGGATATGTAACAACTAAAGAGATTCAGACAAAATCAGTTACAATAAGTGATAGGTATCTTCAACTGAATTTGGATTAATTTGCACATACTTTTTATATAATTATTGTTAATAATTAATAATTATAATTATATGAATAATACTCTAATTACAAATAATAATAATAATAATAATAATAACAATAGTAATAGGAGTAATAAATCACAAAAATAAAGTTTCTAATGAAATAGATAATAATAATAATCAGTCTGATAATAATGATACTAACATAAAAATAATGATTCTTAATGTTAATATTTTTTAATGATATTATTAATAATAAGTTACATGTTTAAATTTTCATATTTATATATTATATATTATAGTAATATTAATAAAATAATAATAATAATATTAATATTTAATAATAATAATGAGAGTAGTAATAACATGATAACTGTGTTTTTAACTTGTAAATACAGTTAATATATTATCTTTACATATTATGTAATGTTTATAACCTATTTCAATATTTGATATTTGTTTATTATATATATAGTACAGTATACATATACTATTATTTATATAGAAAGCATACTTGCATATTCATTCCTATAGTAACTTAACCATTTTCCGAATATTGTTAAAAGTAAGGGTTTCCTAATTCAAAGTGGACCTCATAACAGAGACTCGTAATCATAATTTAATATATATCTGATAATTCAATCATATGATATTATCTTTTAATTCCATCGATAAACATATTGACACAAATACTTTTAGGTAAAGTATTATATATCTAATACTTTGTTAACGTTTTCAATTAATGGGTATATATTCTATATACATATCAATATACACATAAATGTTCGTGAATAGTTGAGCATGGTCAAAGGGTAATTGATTACATGAATATAGATTTCAAAACTTTCGAGACTTAACATTACAGACTTTTGCTTATCGTGTCGAAATCATATATAGATTTGGTTTAAATTTAGTCAGAAATTCCCGGGTCATCACAGTACCTACCCGTTAAAGAAATTTCATCCCGAAATTTGAGTGAGGTGGTCATGGCTAACAATAAAAATGTTTTCATGACCAATATGAGTTGATAATTAGAGTTTTATCATCATTGAGTAATATAGATAAAATAATTCGATTATTCGAAGAGTACGAATGAAGCTATTGTCAAAGAGTGAAATTAGGAAATCAAGATTCGTCCTAACTTTTAACGTGGTTATGGTTGAATTAGAAAATAAGGTGCGTCTTAGTTTTTGACGTTGTCTTGATTGAATTCCGAAATTCAAGGGATTTAAAAGAAAATCTTGGAAATCTATAAGATCTGATTCTTCGGCGAATAAGGAAATTAAGATCTCTCTAATTAAATACGGTGATCTGCTTCGATTACTCTGTCTGATATTTCCATTATAAATTAAACTCTTTCGTTCCATTATTCTCACCATTCCTATACTTTCCTTCTTGTTTCATACATCCATAAGATTCTGAAAATGCTTAATCCAGTTCTGATCCTTGTCCTTATCCTTACTTTTGCAACAATCATTCTCCTTTTCCAACTTCCACCAGAGGAATCTACTTTCTTCTACTTCGCCCTTGAGATTATAATGTTTTTAATTCTCCCGTATCTTTATGTTGCGATAAACATTGATATACACGGTTTGTAATTTATATGTTGTTTTCGGGCTTTATATTCTCCCTTATATTTCAAAGCTCTATGCTTTTGTTTTCTCTTCCCGACTTCAAGTCAAGCGAATAATGGTCCAGAATTTGTAGATATAGTGTTCCGAATGATTATAATGTTCTAAGCAGGAAGGAACGTGATAGCACGATTTGATTGAATGATTATAATGTTCTAAGCAGGAAGGAACGTGATAGCACGATTTGATTTTCAAATTTATCAACATTACGGAAGATAAAACCATCAAGAATACATTTTCTTGATTTGTCCAGGAGTTAAGTAGAATGAAAGAGTTATGTAACATGGCACATTATGACGTTATGATC
This sequence comes from Rutidosis leptorrhynchoides, assembly GCF_046630445.1. Lineage (NCBI taxonomy): Eukaryota > Viridiplantae > Streptophyta > Magnoliopsida > Asterales > Asteraceae > Rutidosis > Rutidosis leptorrhynchoides. The sequence continues at coordinate 84,681,654 of NC_092334.1, forward strand.
TGTGAATCATCACGTCCCATTAGAAGCTCAACATGACTGGTGTGCGTAGAGGTGTATATGAAATAGCTTATATTTTACTAGGAAAAACTATTAAATACAATACAATTTTACACAAGATATTTATTTATTTATAGAATGGATATACCTAAACCTTGCTACAACACTTATAGGCAGTGTACCTAATCGTACAGTAGTGTAGTTTTTAGTAAGTCCGGTTCGTTCTACAGGGAAAATCTTTTAAACAAAGCTTAACGCTATATTAGTTTTAATTTATAAAAATAAAAAAATATATATAAGTAATATTATTATTATAAAGGGGGTTTTTTACCGTTAATGACCGGTTTGTCGATTTTTAAAACTTAGTCGCAGTTAAAACCTAATGTAAAATATTAAATAAATAAAAGACTTAATTTAAAGCGTAAAGTAAATAACGATAATGAAATTGCGATAAATAAAAGTGCGATAAAATAAACTTGCGATAATTAAAGAGTACGATAATTAAAAAGTGCAATTAAATACAATGACAATAAATAAAAGTGCGATAATTAGAAGTGCAATTAAATATAAAATAAAGGAAATTAAATATGAAATAAAAGAATTATGCTTATTTAAACTTCCGTAATCATGATGTTTGACGTGTTGATTTTAGTTTATTCCCATGGGTTAATTGTTCTTTGTCCTGGATTATTCAATTTGTTCGTCTAGTTTTTGTCCATAACAGTCCATCAGTCATAAATATAAAGTGCAAGTATCCTCGTCAAATTATCCTTATACCCGAAGTCAAATATTCCAACTAATTGGGGACTTAAACTGTAACAAGGTCTTAATACTTTGTTTAATAATTACACCAGGATATCGACTGCGTGTAACCCAAGGTTTTAATACTTTGTTATCAATTATACCAAGTGTCCTTGTACATAATTTCACCCCTGTTTTAATAATTCTAGTGACTATTAATCCATTCCCGTGTCCGGTTAAATGAACGATTATTCGTACATATAAATATCCCGCCCATCGTGTCCGATCGAGTGTATATGGTTATTTATAGGTATGTCCAATTGTAAATCTTTATATTAAAATTAACAAACTATCATTTAGTTAAACAAATATAAAGCCCATTAATAGCCCATAGTCTAATTTCCATAAGTGTCGTTCTTTTGTCCAAACCCCAATTATGGTACAAAGCCCAATGACCCAATTTTAATATTTTTAGCCCAACATCATGATTACTTCGGTATTAAATAAGCATAATAATAACTTAGCTACGAGACATTAATGTAAAAAGGTTGAACATAACTTACAATGATTAAAAATAGCGTAGCGTTACACGGACAGAATTTCGACTTACACCCTTACAACATTCGCTAACATACCCTTATTATTAGAATTTAAAATTAAAATTAAAATTAAAAATATATATATATATATATATATATATATATATATATATATATATATATATATATATATATATATATATATACGTTGAGAGTTGGATGGATGGATATATATCTTTTTACACTGAACCAAACACGCGAATTTATAGGGCGGTGACCAGATACTGTTGGCCATGCGATCGCATGAGAATTACTCTTCAAGGCCATGTGATAGTGCTCCAAATGAACATATATTTATTAGCAATATCCTCCCAATATGTAAATTATTTAGTTGTAATTGTCCTATTTTAAGTTGTAATCGTTTATATTAAATAAGTGCGAAGACAAAAGGCGAAAACGACGATTTGAAGACGCAAATGACCAAAAAGCTCAAATGTACAAGATACAATCCAAGTGGTTCAATTTATTGATGAGAAACGTCTAAAAATGACAAGAGTACAAGTTGCGGAACGCAAAGTACACGATATAAAATAATACGCAAGGACGTTCGAAAATCCGGAACCGGGACATGAGTCAACTCTCAACGCTCGACGCAACGGACTAAAAATTACAAGTCAACTATGCACATAAATATAATATAATATTTAAATAATTCTTAAAATTATTTATATATTATATTATTATTTAATAACGTCGACAAGCAAAGATCCAAAATGATGTGAGCTGGAAAATCAAACTCCACGACTCGCGGAGTCTGAAGGCCAAAAACTCCACGACTCGCGGAGCTGTCAGAAATCAAAATGCCTATAAAAGGCCATGTATTCGTTCGATAAAAATAAAAATAATAATAATATACTCCGTAAGATAATAAATAAATAAATATAATATATATATATATATATATATATATATATATATATATATATATATATATATATATATATATATATATATATATATATATATATATATATAGTATAGATTAGTGTTATATTAGATTAGTTCGGGTTATGTAAAGGTTATTTTACGGGTTTTTGAAGTCGAAATTCTATCCGTGTAACACTACGCGATAAATACTCAATGTAAGTTATGTTCTCCTTTTTAAATTAATGTCTCATACATAAGTTATTATTATGCTTATTTGAGCCAAAGTAATCATGATGTTGGACTAAATATCTAAAATTGGGTAATTGGGCTTTGTACCATAATTGGGGTTTGGACAAAAGAACGACACTTGTGGAAATTAGACTATGGGCTATTAATGGGCTTTATATTTGTCTAACTAAATGATAGTTTGTTAATTTTAATATAAAGATTTACAATTGGATGTCCCTATAAATAACCATACACACTCGATCGGATACGATGGGCGGGATATTTATATGTACGAATAATCGTTCATTTAACCGGACACGGGAATGGATTAATAGTCTATGGAATTATTAAAACAGGGGTGAAATTATGTACAAGGACACTTGGCGTAATTGTTAACAAAGTATTAAACCTTGGATTACACGCAGTAGATATCCTGGTGTAATTATTAAACAAAGTATTAAAACCTTGTTACAGTTTAAGTCCCTAATTAGTTGGAATATTTGACTTCGGATATAAGGATAATTTGACGAGGACACTCGCACTTTATATTTATTGAAATGTCCCGTTCTTATTGATTAAAAACGTTCCATATTAATTGATTTCGTTGCGAGGTTTTGACCTCTATATGAGACGTTTTTCAAAGACTGCATTCATTTTTAAAACAAACCATAACCTTTATTTCATAAATAAAGTTTTAAAAAGCTTTACGTAGATTATCAAATAATGATAATCTAAAATATCATGTTTACACACGATCATTACATAATGGTTTACAATACAAATATGTTACATCGAAATCAGTTTCTTGAATGCAGTTTTTACACAATATCATACAAACATGGACTCCAAATCTTGTCCTTATTTTAGTATGCAACAGCGGAAGCTCTTAATATTCACCTGAGAATAAACATGCTTTAAACGTCAACAAAAATGTTGGTGAGTTATAGGTTTAACCTATATATATCAAATCGTAACAATAGACCACAAGATTTCATATTTCAATACACATCCCATACATAGAGATAAAAATCATTCATATGGTGAACACCTGGTAACCGACATTAAAAAGATGCATATATATATAAGAATATCCCCATCATTCCGGGACACCCTTCGGATATGATATAAATTTCGAAGTACTAAAGCATCCGGTACTTTGGATGGGGTTTGTTAGGCCCAATAGATCTATCTTTAGGATTCGCGTCAATTAGGGTGTCTGTTCCCAAATTCTTAGATTACCAGACTTAATAAAAAGGGGCATATTCGATTTCAATAATTCAACCATAGAATGTAGTTTCACGTACTTGTGTCTATTTTGTAAATCATTTATAAAACCTGCATGTATTCTCATCCCAAAAATATTAGATTTTAAAAGTGGGACTATAACTCACTTTCACAGATTTTTACTTCGTCGGGAAGTAAGACTTGGCCACTGGTTGATTCACGAACCTATAACATTATATACATATATATCAAAGTATGTTCAAAATATATTTACAACACTTTTAATATATTTTGATGTTTTAAGTTTATTAAGTCAGCTGTCCTCGTTAGTAACCTACAACTAGTTGTCCACAGTTAGATGTACAGAAATAAATCGATAAATATTATCTTGAATCAATCCACGACCCAGTGTATACGTATCTCAGTATTGATCACAACTCAAACTATATATATTTTGGAATCAACCTCAACCCTGTATAGCTAACTCCAACATTCACATATAGAGTGTTTATGGTTGTTCCGAAATATATATAGATGTGTCGACATGATAGGTCGAAACATTGTATACGTGTCTATGGTATCTCAAGATTACATAATATACAATACAAGTTGATTAAGTTATGGTTGGAATAGATTTGTTACCAATTTTCACGTAGCTAAAATGAGAAAAATTATCCAATCTTGTTTTACCCATAACTTCTTCATTTTAAATCCGTTTTGAGTGAATCAAATTGCTATGGTTTCATATTGAACTCTATTTCATGAATCTAAACAGAAAAGTATAGGTTTATAGTCGAAAAAAAAGTTACAAGTCGTTTTTGTAAAGGTAGTCATTTCAGTCGAAAGAACGACGTCTAGATGACCATTTTAGAAAACATACTTCTACTTTGAGTTTAACCATAATTTTTGGATATCGTTTCATGTTCATAATAAAAATCATTTTCTCAGAATAACAACTTTTAAATCATAGTTTATCATAGTTTTTAATTAACTAACCCAAAACAGCCCGCGGTGTTACTACGACGGCGTAAATCCGGTTTTACGGTGTTTTTCGTGTTTCCAGGTTTTAAATCATTAAGTTAGCATATCATATAGATATAGAACATGTGTTTAGTTGATTTTAAAAGTCAAGTTAGAAGGATTAACTTTTGTTTGCGAACAAGTTTAGAATTAACTAAACTATGTTCTAGTGATTACAAGTTTAAACCTTCGAATAAGATAGCTTTATATGTATGAATCGAATGATGTTATGAACATCATTACTACCTTAAGTTCCTTGGATAAACCTACTGGAAAAGAGAAAAATGGATCTAGCTTCAATGGATCCTTGGATGGCTCGAAGTTCTTGAAGCAGAATCATGACACGAAAACAAGTTCAAGTAAGATCATCACTTAAAATAAGATTGTTATAGTTATAGAAATTGAACCAAAGTTTGAATATGATTATTACCTTGTATTAGAATGATAACCTACTGTAAGAAACAAAGATTTCTTGAGGTTGGATGATCACCTTACAAGATTGGAAGTGAGCTAGCAAACTTGAAAGTATTCTTGATTTTATGAAACTAGAACTTTTGGAATTTATGAAGAACACTTAGAACTTGAAGATAGAACTTGAGAGAGATTAATTAGATGAAGAAAATTGAAGAATGAAAGTGTTTGTAGGTGTTTTTGGTCGTTGGTGTATGGATTAGATATAAAGGATATGTAATTTTGTTTTCATGTAAATAAGTCATGAATGATTACTCATATTTTTGTAATTTTATGAGATATTTCATGCTAGTTGCCAAATGATGGTTCCCACATGTGTTAGGTGACTCACATGGGCTGCTAAGACCTGATCATTGGAGTGTATATACCAATAGTACATACATCTAAAAGCTGTGTATTGTACGAGTACGAATACGGGTGCATACGAGTAGAATTGTTGATGAAACTGAACGAGGATGTAACTGTAAGCATTTTTGTTAAGTAGAAGTATTTTGATAAGTGTTTTTAAGTCTTTCAAAAGTGTATAAATACATATTAAAACACTACATGTATATACATTTTAACTGAGTCGTTAAGTCATCGTTAGTCGTTACATGTAAGTGTTGTTTTGAAACCTTTAGGTTAACGATCTTGTTAAATGTTGTTAACCCAATGTTTATAATATCAAATGAGATTTTAAATTATTATATTATCATGATATTATCATGTATGAATATCTCTTAATATGATATATATATATATATATTAAATGTCTTTACAACGATAATCGTTACATATATGTCTCGTTTAAAAATCATTAAGTTAGTAGTCTTATTTTTACATATGTAGTTCATTGTTAATATACTTAATGATATGTTTACTTATCATAGTATCATGTTAACTATATATATATATCCATATATATGTCATCATATAGTTTTTACAAGTTTTAACGTTCGTGAATCACCGGTCAACTTGGGTGGTCAATTGTCTATATGAAACATATTTCAATTAATCAAGTCTTAACAAGTTTGATTGCTTAACATGTTGGAAACATTTAATCATGTAAATATCAATCTCAATTAATATATATAAACATGGAAAACTTCGGGTCACTACAGTACCTACCCGTTAAATAAATTTCGTCCCGAAATTTTAAGCTGTTGAAGGTGTTGACGAATCTTCTGGAAATAGATGCGGGTATTTCTTCTTCATCTGATCTTCATGCTCCCAGGTGAACTCGGGTCCTCTACAAGCATTCCATCGAACCTTAACAATTGGTATCTTGTTTTGCTTAAGTCTTTTAACCTCACGATCAATTATTTCGACGGGTTCTTCGATGAATTGAAGTTTTTCGTTGATTTGGATTTCATCTAACGGAATATTGAGATCTTCTTTAGCAAAACATTTCTTCAAATTCGAGACGTGGAAAGTGTTATGTACAGCCGCGAGTTGTTGAGGTAACTCAAGTCGGTAAGCTACTGGTCCGACACGATCAATAATCTTGAATGGTCCAATATACCTTGGATTTAATTTCCCTCGTTTACCAAATCGAACAACGGCTTTCCAAGGTGCAAATTTAAGCATGACCATCTCTCCAATTTCAAATTCTATATCTTTTCTTTTAATGTCAGCGTAGCTCTTTTGTCGACTTTGGGCGGTTTTCAACCGTTGTTGAATTTGGATGATCTTCTCGGTAGTTTCTTGTATAATCTCCGGACCCGTAATCTGTCTATCCCCTACTTCACTCCAACAAATTGGAGACCTGCACTTTCTACCATAAAGTGCTTCAAACGGCGCCATCTCAATGCTTGAATGGTAGCTGTTGTTGTAGGAAAATTCTACTAACGGTAGATGTCGATCCCAACTGTTTTCGAAATCAATAACACATGCTCGTAGCATGTCTTCAAGCGTTTGTATCGTCCTTTCGCTCTGCCCATCAGTTTGTGGATGATAGGCAGTACTCATGTCTAGACGAGTTCCTAATGCTTGCTGTAATGTCTGCCAGAATCTTGAAATAAATCTGCCATCCCTATCAGAGATAATAGAGATTGGTATTCCATGTCTGGAGACGACTTCCTTCAAATACAGTCGTGCTAACTTCTCCATCTTGTCATCTTCTCTTATTGGCAGGAAATGTGCTGATTTGGTGAGACGATCAACTATTACCCAAATAGTATCAAAACCACTTGCAGTCCTTGGTAATTTAGTGATGAAATCCATGGTAATGTTTTCCCATTTCCATTTCGGGATTTCGGGTTGTTGAAGTAGACCTGATGGTTTCTGATGCTCAGCTTTGACCTTAGAACACGTCAAACATTCTCCTACGTATTTAGCAACATCGGCTTTCATACCCGGCCACCAAAAATGTTTCTTGAGATCCTTGTACATCTTCCCCGTTCCAGAATGTATTGAGTATCTGGTTTTATGAGCTTCTCTAAGTACCATTTCTCTCATATCTTCAAATTTTGGTACCCAAATCCTTTCAGCCCTATACCGGGTTCCATCTTCCTGAATATTAAGATGCTTCTCCGATCCTTTGGGTATTTCATCCTTTAAATTTCCCTCTTTTAAAACTCCTTGTTGCGCCTCCTTTATTTGAGTAGTAAGGTTATTATGAATCATTATATTCATAGATTTTACTCGAATGGGTTCTCTGTCCTTCCTGCTCAAGGCATCGGCTACCACATTTGCCTTCCCCGGGTGGTAACGAATCTCAAAGTCGTAATCATTCAATAATTCAATCCACCTACGCTGCCTCATATTCAGTTGTTTCTGATTAAATATGTGTTGAAGACTTTTGTGGTCGGTATATATAATACTTTTGACCCCATATAAGTAGTGCCTCCAAGTCTTTAATGCAAAAACAACCGCTCCTAATTCCAAATCATGCATCGTATAATTTTGTTCGTAAATCTTCAATTGTCTAGACGCATAAGCAATCACCTTAGTTCGTTGCATTAATACACAACCGAGACCTTGCTTTGATGCGTCACAATAAATCATAAAATCATCATTCCCTTCAGGCAATGACAATATAGGTGCCGTAGTTAGCTTTTTCTTCAATAACTGAAACGCTTTCTCTTGTTCATCATTCCATTCAAATTTCTTCCCTTTATGCGTTAATGCAGTCAAGGGTTTTGCTATTCTGGAAAAGTCTTGGATGAACCTTCTGTAGTAACCAGCTAGTCCTAAAAACTGGCGTATGTGTTTCGGAGTTTCCCACTTTTCAACAGTTTCTATCTTTGCCGGATCCACCTTAATACCTTCTTTGTTCAGTATGTGACCGAGGAATTGAACTTCTTCCAACCAAAATGCACACTTTGAAAACTTAGCGTACAATTCTTCCTTCCTCAATACTTCTAACACCTTTCTCAAATGTTCACCGTGTTCTTGGTCATTCTTTGAGTAAATAAGTATGTCATCAATGAAAACAATGACAAACTTGTCAAGGTATGGTCCACAAACTCGGTTCATAAGGTCCATGAACACAGCTGGTGCATTAGTTAAACCAAACGGCATGACCATAAACTCGTAATGACCGTAACGTGTTCTGAAAGCAGTCTTTGGAATATCATCTTCTTTCACCCGCATTTGATGATACCCGGAACGTAAGTCAATCTTTGAATAAACAGACGAGCCTTGTAGTTGATCAAATAAGTCGTCGATTCTCGGTAGTGGGTAGCGGTTCTTGATGGTAAGTTTGTTCAACTCTCGGTAGTCGATACACAACCTGAATGTACCATCTTTCTTCTTGACAAACAAAACAGGAGCTCCCCACGGTGATGTGCTTGGTCGAATGAAACCACGCTCTAAAAGTTCTTGTAATTGGCTTTGCAGTTCTTTCATCTCGTTGGGTGCGAGTCTGTAAGGAGCACGAGCTATTGGTGCAGCTCCTGGTACAAGATCAATTTGAAATTCAACAGATCGATGTGGGGGTAATCCCGGTAATTCTTTCGGAAATACATCGGGAAATTCTTTTGCAATGGGAACATCATTGATGCTCTTTTCTTCAGTTTGTACTTTCTCGACGTGTGCTAGAACAGCATAGCAACCTTTTCTTATTAGTTTTTGTGCCTTCAAATTACTAATAAGATGTAGCTTCGTGTTGCCCTTTTCTCCGTACACCATTAAGGGTTTTCCTTTTTCTCGTATAATGCGAATTGCATTTTTGTAACAAACGATCTCTGCTTTCACTTCTTTCAACCAGTCCATACCGATTATCACATCAAAACTCCCTAACTCTACTGGTATCAAATCAATCTTAAATGTTTCGCTAACCAGTTTAATTTCTCGATTCCGACATATATTATCTGCTGAAATTAATTTACCATTTGCTAATTCGAGTAAAAATTTACTATCCAAAGGCGTCAATGGAAAACTTAATTTAGCACAAAAATCTCTACTCATATAGCTTCTATCCGCACCCGAATCAAATAAAACGTAAGAAGATTTATTGTCAATAAGAAACGTACCCGTAACAAGCTCCGGGTCTTCCTGTGCCTCTGCCGCATTAATATTGAAAACTCTTCCGCGGCCTTATCCATTCGTGTTCTCCTGGTTCGGGCAATTTCTAATAATGTGGCCCGGTTTTCCACATTTATAACAAACTACATTGGCATAACTTGCTCCGACACTACTTGCTCCGCCATTACTCGTTCCGACACCATTTGTTCCTTTCGTTCTATTAACCCCTGGTCCGTAGACTTCACACTTCGCTGCGCTATGACCATTTCTTTTACACTTGTTGCAAAATTTGGTGCAGAACCCCGAGTGATACTTTTCACACCTTTGGCATAGCTGCTTCTGATTGTTGTTGTTGTTGTTGTTGTTGTTGTTGTTGTTGTTGCGGTTATTATTGTTGTTGGGATGATTGTTGTAGTTGCTGTTGTTGTTGTTGTTGTTGTTGTTGTTGGGCCGTTTGTTGTAGTTGCGATTGATGTTGCGATTGTTGGGATAATTGTTACGATTATTGTTGTAATTACTGTTGTTGTTGTATTGGTGATTCTTATCACCGTTTTCCTCCCACTTTCTTTTGACTTGCTTCACATTGGCCTCTTCAGCAGTCTGTTCTTTAATTCTTTCTTCAATCTGGTTCACTAGTTTGTGAGCCATTCTACATGCCTGTTGTATGGAGGCGGGCTCGTGTGAACTTATATCTTCTTGGATTCTTTCCGGTAATCCTTTCACAAACGCGTCGATCTTCTCTTCCTCATCTTCGAATGCTCCCGGACACAATAGGCACAATTCTGTGAATCGTCTTTCGTACGTGGTAATATCAAATCCTTGGGTTCGTAACCCTCTAAGTTCTGTCTTGAGCTTATTGACCTCGGTTCTGGGACGGTACTTCTCGTTCATCAAGTGCTTGAATGCTGACCACGGTAGTGCGTACGCATCGTCTTGTCCCACTTGCTCTAGATAGGTATTCCACCATGTTAACGCAGAACCTATGAAGGTATGCGTAGCGTACTTCACTTTGTCCTCTTCAGTACACTTACTTATGGCAAACACCGATTCGACCTTCTCGGTCCACCGTTTCAATCCGATCGGTCCTTCTGTACCATCAAATTCCAAAGGTTTGCAGGCAGTGAATTCTTTGTAGGTGCATCCTACACGATTTCCTGTACTGCTAGATCTAAGGTTATTGTTAGTATGTAGCGCGGCCTGTACTGCGGCTATGTTTGAAGCAAGAAAGGCACGAAATTCCTCTTCACTCATATTCAAGGTGTGTCGAGTAGTCGGTGCCATTTCCTTCAAAATAGTCAAATGAAACGAGTTAATCATATAGAATATCAAGAGTAGTCAATAGTATTTCGTAGCGTAATATGAACTTATTTATAAAAGCTCTTTCTTCATATTAGCATTTTATACTCTTTAATTCGGGTAGTACCTACCCGTTAAGTTCATACTTAGTAGCTAACATACCATTTCAACTACTACAATTCTATATGAAAAACTAATCACAAAAAAAAAAAAAAAATATCATATTCAAACCTTTATACAATAACTTGCAAACTTACAATACTGCTATTTTACATATAGGATGAAATATAGCATATAAAACTTTGATACAAAGTAGTTGCGAAGATAATTCTAGTTAATAAATAAGGTGTTCAGCAAAGGCAACAAAGACACGTAATTCATACGTCCAGAAACAAGTCATGCATTCTGGTTTTACTAATACTACTTCCCATCCTTGGTCTTGTGGAACGTAACCGTTGTGACCGATAGTATGACAACGTGTTGTAACGTCATCAAAAGGATGAAGGTTACGTAATGTCCAACAGTCCCGTAACAATCTAAAAACCTCATTTCTTACCCCAATTACCGACTCCGTCACTTGTGGGAACGTTTTATTTAATAGTTGTAGCCCGATGTTCTTGTTCTCACTTTGGTGAGAAGCGAACATTACTAACCCGTAAGCATAACATGCTTCTTTATGTTGCATGTTAGCCGCTTTTTCTAAATCACGAAGTCCTATATTTGGATATATTGAGTCAAAATAATTTCTTAACCCGTTGCGTAAAATAGCATTTGGGTTCTCCGCAATATATGCGTCAAAGTAAACACATCGTAACTTATGGATTTCCCAATGTGATATCCCCCATCTTTCAAACGAAAGTCTCTTATAAACCAAGACATTCTTGGAACGTTCTTCGAATGTCTTACAAACTGATCTCGCCTTAAATAGTTGTGCCGAGGAATTCTGGCCGACTCTAGACAAGATTTCATCAATCATGTCTCCGGGTAGGTCTCTTAAAATATTGGGTTGTCTATCCATTTTGTGTTTTTAAACTGTAAAATAGACAAGAGTTAGATTCATAAAATAAATACTTATTAATACAAGCAATTTTTACATATATCATAAAGCATAAGAACACTATATTACATATATTACACCACACGAATACAACTATCTTATTCCGACTCGCTCGTTTCTTCTTCTTCGGTTTTGGTTCGTTTTGCCAAGTTTCTAGGGATATATGATGTTCCCCTAATACGAGCCGTGGTTTTCCACATTGGTTTAGAAAAACCTGGTGGTTTAGAGGTTCCCGGGTCATTGTTACAACTTAAGAACTTCGGGGGTTGACGATACATATAAAGTTCATCGGGGTTGGAATTAGATTTCTCTATTTTTATGCCCTTTCCCTTATTATTTTCTTTTGCCTTTTTAAATTCAGTTGGGGTAATTTCTATAACATCATTGGAATTCTCGTCGGAATCCGATTCATCGGAGAATTGGTAATCCTCCCAATATTTTGCTTCCTTGGCGGAAACACCATTGACCATAATTAACCTTGGTCGGTTGGTTGAGGATTCTCTTTTACTTAACCGTTTTATTATTTCCCCCACCGGTTCCGATTCTTCTTCCGGTTCTGATTCTTCGTCCGGTTTCGATTCTTCTTCCGGTTCCGACTCTTCTTCCGGTTCCTCTTCGGGAACTTGTGAATCAGTCCACGAATCATTCCAATTTACATTTGACTCTTCATTATTATTAGGTGAGTCAATGGGACTTGTTCTAGAGGTAGACATCTATCACATAATATCAAACACGTTAAGAGATTAATATATCACATAATATTCATATGTTAAAAATATATAGTTTCCAACAAAAATGTTAAGCAATCATTTTTAAAGAAAACACGGTCGAAGTCCAGAATCACTAATGCATCCTAACAAACTCGATAAGACACACTAATGCAAATTTTCTGGTTCTCTAAGACCAACGCTCGGATACCAACTGAAATGTCCCGTTCTTATTGATTAAAAACGTTCCATATTAATTGATTTCGTTGCGAGGTTTTGACCTCTATATGAGACGTTTTTCAAAGACTGCATTCATTTTTAAAACAAACCATAACCTTTATTTCATAAATAAAGTTTTAAAAAGCTTTACGTAGATTATCAAATAATGATAATCTAAAATATCATGTTTACACACGACCATTACATAATGGTTTACAATACAAATATGTTACATCGAAATCAGTTTCTTGAATGCAGTTTTTACACAATATCATACAAACATGGACTCCAAATCTTGTCCTTATTTTAGTATGCAACAGCGAAAGCTCTTAATATTCACCTGAGAATAAACATGCTTTAAACGTCAACAAAAATGTTGGTGAGTTATAGGTTTAACCTATATATATCAAATCGTAACAATAGACCACAAGATTTCATATTTCAATACACATCCCATACATAGAGATAAAAATCATTCATATGGTGAACACCTGGTAACCGACATTAAAAAGATGCATATATATATATAAGAATATCCCCATCATTCCGGGACACCCTTCGGATATGATATAAATTTCGAAGTACTAAAGCATCCGGTACTTTGGATGGGGTTTGTTAGGCCCAATAGATCTATCTTTAGGATTCGCGTCAATTAGGGTGTCTGTTCCCAAATTCTTAGATTACCAGACTTAATAAAAAGGGGCATATTCGATTTCGATAATTCAACCATAGAATGTAGTTTCACGTACTTGTGTCTATTTTGTAAATCATTTATAAAACCTGAATGTATTCTCATCCCAAAAATATTAGATTTTAAAAGTGGGACTATAACTCACTTTCACAGATTTTTACTTCGTCGGGAAGTAAGACTTGGCCACTGGTTGATTCACGAACCTATAACAATATATACATATATATCAAAGTATGTTCAAAATATATTTACAACACTTTTAATATATTTTGATGTTTTAAGTTTATTAAGTCAGCTGTCCTCGTTAGTAACCTACAACTAGTTGTCCACAGTTAGATGTACAGAAATAAATCGATAAATATTATCTTTAATCAATCCACGACCCAGTGTATACGTATCTCAGTATTGATCACAACTCAAACTATATATATTTTGGAATCAACCTCAACCCTGTATAGCTAACTCCAACATTCACATATAGAGTGTTTATGGTTGTTCCGAAATATATATAGATGTGTCGACATGATAGGTCGAAACATTGTATACGTGTCTATGGTATCTCAAGATTACATAATATACAATACAAGTTGATTAAGTTATGGTTGGAATAGATTTGTTACTAATTTTCACGTAGCTAAAATGAGAAAAATTATCCAATCTTGTTTTACCCATAACTTCTTCATTTTAAATCCGTTTTGAGTGAATCAAATTGCTATGGTTTCATATTGAACTCTATTTCATGAATCTAAACAGAAAAGTATAGGTTTATAGTCTAAAAAAAAGTTACAAGTCGTTTTTGTAAAGGTAGTCATTTCAGTCGAAAGAACGACGTCTAGATGACCATTTTAGAAAACATACTTCTACTTTGAGTTTAACCATAATTTTTGGATATAGTTTCATGTTCATAATAAAAATCATTTTCTCAGAATAACAACTTTTAAATCATAGTTTATCATAGTTTTTAATTAACTAACCCAAAACAGCCCGCGGTGTTACTACGACGGCGTAAATCCGGTTTTACGGTGTTTTTCGTGTTTCCAGGTTTTAAATCATTAAGTTAGCATATCATATAGATATAGAACATGTGTTTAGTTGATTTTAAAAGTCAAGTTAGAAGGATTAACTTTTGTTTGCGAACAAGTTTAGAATTAACTAAACTATGTTCTAGTGATTACAAGTTTAAACCTTCGAATAAGATAGCTTTATATGTATGAATCGAATGATGTTATGAACATCATTACTACCTTAAGTTCCTTGGATAAACCTACTGGAAAAGAGAAAAATGGATCTAGCTTCAATGGATCCTTGGATGGCTCGAAGTTCTTGAAGCAGAATCATGACACGAAAACAAGTTCAAGTAAGATCATCACTTAAAATAAGATTGTTATAGTTATAGAAATTGAACCAAAGTTTGAATATGATTATTACCTTGTATTAGAATGATAACCTACTGTAAGAAACAAAGATTTCTTGAGGTTGGATGATCACCTTACAAGATTGGAAGTGAGCTAGCAAACTTGAAAGTATTCTTGATTTTATGAAACTAGAACTTTTGGAATTTATGAAGAACACTTAGAACTTGAAGATAGAACTTGAGAGAGATTAATTAGATGAAGAAAATTGAAGAATGAAAGTGTTTGTAGGTGTTTTTGGTCGTTGGTGTATGGATTAGATATAAAGGATATGTAATTTTGTTTTCATGTAAATAAGTCATGAATGATTACTCATATTTTTGTAATTTTATGAGATATTTCATGCTAGTTGCCAAATGATGGTTCCCACATGTGTTAGGTGACTCACATGGGCTGCTAAGAGCTGATCATTGGAGTGTATATACCAATAGTACATACATCTAAAAGCTGTGTATTGTACGAGTACGAATACGGGTGCATACGAGTAGAATTGTTGATGAAACTGAACGAGGATGTAACTGTAAGCATTTTTGTTAAGTAGAAGTATTTTGATAAGTGTTTTTAAGTCTTTAAAAAGTGTATAAATACATATTAAAACACTACATGTATATACATTTTAACTGAGTCGTTAAGTCATCGTTAGTCGTTACATGTAAGTGTTGTTTTGAAACCTTTAGGTTAACGATCTTGTTAAATGTTGTTAACCCAATGTTTATAATATCAAATGAGATTTTAAATTATTATATTATCATGATATTATCATGTATGAATATCTCTTAATATGATATATATATATATTAAATGTCTTTACAACGATAATCGTTACATATATGTCTCGTTTAAAAATCATTAAGTTAGTAGTCTTATTTTTACATATGTAGTTCATTGTTAATATACTTAATGATATGTTTACTTATCATAGTATCATGTTAACTATATATATATCCATATATATGTCATCATATAGTTTTTACAAGTTTTAACGTTCGTGAATCACCGGTCAACTTGGGTGGTCAATTGTCTATATGAAACATATTTCAATTAATCAAGTCTTAACAAGTTTGATTGCTTAACATGTTGGAAACATTTAATCATGTAAATATCAATCTCAATTAATATATATAAACATGGAAAAGTTCGGGACACTACATTTATGACTGATGGACCGTTATGGACAAAAACCAGATGGACTTATCAAATAATCCAGGTCAAAGGACAATTAACCCAGGGTAATAAATAATCAAAACGTCAAACATCATGGTTACGGAAGCTTAAATAAGCATAATATATTTTATTTAATATTTTCTCGTACTTTTATTTACTGTCATTTTAATTATTGTTATTTATTTTATATTGTTAGTTAAATATCGTCATTTACTTTACGCTTCGTTTAAAATATAAAATCGACAAACCGGTCATTAAACGGTAAAACCCCCTTTTATATATTATTAATATAATATATTTTGTACGAATATAATTGTTTAAAATATAGTGTGCAATAAGTTCGTTCCCTGTAAAACGAACCGGACTTACTAAAAACTATACTACTCTACGATTAGGTACACTGCCTATAGTGTTGTAGCAAGGTTTAGGTATATCCCATTTGTAAATAAATAATTAAAACTTGTGTAATTTGTAACGTATTTCGTAGTAAAATATAGTACTATCACGTACCCCCCACGCTATGACATCAAGTTTTTGGCGCCGCTGCCGGGGAACTTGGCGAAATGCTAGATTTTTAATTTATTTTTGTATAAATATATTTATATATCATTTTAGAAAAACAATATAAAATTTAAAAAATAAAAAAATAAAAAAAAAACAAAAATACAAACTCCACGACTCGCGAAGTTTGCAGGCTTAAAACTCCACGACTCGCGGAGCCACCCTGACAGACGCACCCAGAACCATAATTTGGCATTTATTACGAGTATAATTTGATTATTATTATTAAAACTTAATTAGGTTTATATTTAATATTAATATTTAGTTTTAGTTTTTAAATTAATTTGTATTTTAAATATTAATTAGTATTATTAAATATATATATAAATTAATACTTTTATAAAATAAATAATATAAAAATAATATGTTTATAAAAATAAATAATTTTTATAACTTTAAGTTTATTTTTATATTTTGTATCTTTTCATTTGTTTTAGCGTAATATTTGTATATTTTTCATTCGTAGCTAGTTTTAAGACATAGTTTTTGCCGTAGCTTATTTTTATTTTCTAGATTTTTAGGCTTTGCCGTAAAATCCCTTAAGTGCTTTTTCTTTAGACTAAGATTTAGGTGCTTTAGAATTTTGCGACGCCGTTTTTCGCTTTAGTTTTAAATAGATTTTAGTGCCTTTAAGTAATTGCCGTTTTCTGAATAAAATTGCATTTACCTTTAGACCTTTAGGCGCAACTTTTTAGATATAATTTTTAGACTTTTAAGTTACGACGCGCTATTTTCTTATTTTTATTTTTCGACGTTTTTCGACGCGCATTCTTTTTCTTTCTTATTTCTCGACGCTTTAGTTTTTAGGATTTAGAAATTTTCTCTATTTCTTATCTAATATCTCAAACGGAAAGAAAAATTATTTAAGTGGTTAAATTAATGGACATTGATAATTTTCTGCTTCGTAGTAATAGTTGGATTTGTTAGTGGCTGAGTTGTGAGCTTCCGATTTAAAGGGTTCTGGCTCCCTGCTGCATCTTTTGGCTATTCGAAACGTGGGCAAAAGCAGAAAAGTCTATTAATTGGACAACTTATATAATTTTTTCTATTTTTATAACTAATAGGATAATTAGTAAATGCACCACATTGTAGCTAAAATTTGGCCATCGCAATAAAATGGAAAATTTTGAAAACAAGGCTATGGAAACCCTTTTTGATATCCAAAATCAATTAAATCAATACTCTCAAATGAGTGTTGATGACAATTCGTTCGGTCAATCTTGGATCACGAATGACGAAACAATAACTGGTTGTGAAATCTGTGGAGATTATCACTCAACATGGGAATGTTATTATTACGTTCCTATGGAAAATTACGCACCCACGGAACCTGAATGGAATGATTATGAAGAATACAATTCAAATTGGGATTATTCCCAATAATATATCCAAACTCAACAACCAGTAGACGAGGAAAATTACGTGTCTGAAAATTTATTAGACAATATGAAAATCAAACTCGAAGAACTCAATGCTCAAAATGAACAAATGAGAGAGTTTGTAAACCGGCAAGCTGAAACTCTATCAGACTACACACCTGTTGATCTGAGGAGTATTGTGCAAGAAAATCTCATATCATCGAATTTTGATGAATTCGAGAGCTCCGAAATTACCAACTATCCCGATGATACTTTTTATTCAGTCTTACCAATTTCACAACATATCGACACATTAGCCTCAATCGACGAAATCATCGATCCATCTATGGATGAAGAAGAAGTAAGGATGACAAATTGGTACTCTTGGGAAAACGATAACATTGAAAATTTTACCCCCGAGACCAAAATGGTGGGACCGATAAGTACCGTTAATGAAGAAGAATTTGCTTCAATCCAGCCACAACCTTCCAACCCAATATTCTCAATAGACGAGTCATCCACCGGAAATGAACTACGTGCTGTAATAGATAATGACACCTCGAATTTCACCCAATTGGGTAATAGAGGTGAAAACTTTGATCCTGAGAATAAAAGGAAGGAAATGTTAGGAATTATCCACCCTATAGAAATATGTATGTCGATGTATATCGATCCATTTGACCAAGAACCAGAAAAGAGACATATCCATTTACTAAAAGCTACACTTAAAAAAGAATTAAGTAGTGACGATCGGGAGAGTCTAAACTTTAAACCCATTGATATATTATACACCACCCGAGATGTAAATAACTGGCTCACTATTCTAATTCGTGGAACTTATTCTACCGACTTCACATGTCGTCAGCTAAGTGTGGGGAAGTCTAACCCCACTTAACGTTAAATTAGGGGTTCGGGTTAGTGCATAACTCGTTAATAAACATGCATAATAAGTTAGGGTAAAAGACGCATTTTCAAAGATTAGCAAACAGTCCAGAAAAGCAACCGTTTTTGAAGAAAAACATGTGTGATAAAACAATAAAAGGAATGAACGATGAGGCGCGCCATCTATCATTCGACGAGCTTTGTAATTACAAACTGGGTATTTTTAATTACTTTTCTACACTAATCACCCTCATGAATTTATAATTATAGTCTGATTTCATGCAAATGAGGGCATTGCATGATCTCAAGTGTGGGGAAGGGTTATAAATTCTCTCGGGTTTACACTTGGTTTATTTGCCAAATTTTGTGAAAATTTGAAAAATTTTCAACTAAATGAAGTCAAAATCATGTTTATACATATTTATGAACGATGAAAACTAGGTGTTAATACCGAAATTATCGTTACCTCGAAAAGGACATAAATTGAGAAACAACCAAAAACGCTTGAATTCATTTAAAATGGAATAAAGGAGAATAAAAAGGTAAAAAAAGAAACTAAGTGTGGGGAGAATGTACCAAGTTAATTAAAAACTATCTATCACATGTTTGTGCAAAGTTATTGCAGGTGTTTTTGTTTTGGACTAAATTAACTGTTTTACCCGATGAAAGAAAAGAAAAGATGGATCTACACGATGAATCAATTCCATCATTAAGAGGAAGTAAAGTCTTTCGAAAAAGACACGCGCTTCTTGGTTTAGGTCAAGAAGTTGTCGTCCAGACCAGCTGTAGGTTGACGAAAATTCTAGAAAAGTCATCTCTAAAATCAGCAGGAAATCCACGGACCTCAGCATCAAACAGGGTCGCCAAGTGGTCAGATTTATCCCAACCATATGAAAGGACCCGTTCATATACATTATAAACGATTCACAATAGTTGATTACATCGCGAGGTATTTGACCTCTATATGATACATTTTACAAACATTGCATTCGTTTTTAAAAGACAAACTTTCTTTACAACGAAAGTTGACGGCATGCACACCATTTCATAATACATCCAACTATAATTGGCTTAATAATAATCTTGATGAACTCAATGACTCGAATGCAACGTCTTTCAAAATATGCCATGAATGACTCCAAGTATTATCCTTAAAATGAGCTAATGCACAGCGGAAGATTTCTTTAATACCTGAGAATAAACATGCTTTAAAGTGTCAACCAAAAGGTTGGTGAGTTCATAGGTTTATCATATCAATCATTTCAATATATTAATAGACCACAAGATTTCCGTTTATAAATATATGTACACTCGCAAGTGTATAAAAGTATTCTATAAGTTGTAGGCACCCGGTAACAAGCCTTAACGTTCATGTTTTACCCTCTGAAGTACACCAGATCAGGTGTGTTTAAAATAACCTCGAAGCACTAAAGCATCCCATAGTCAGGATGGGGTTTGTCAGGCCCAATAGATCTATCTTTAGGATTCGCGCCTACCGTACATAGACAAGTAGTTTAATGTTACCAAGCTAAGGGTATATTTCTGGTTTAAACTCACGTAGAATTAGTTTTAGTACTTGTGCCTATTTCGTAAAACATTTATAAAAATAGCGCATGTATTCTCAGTCCCAAAAATATATATAAAAGGGAGCAAATGAAACTCACCATACTGTATTTCGTAGTAAAAATACATATAACATCATTTAACAAGTGTAAGGTTGGCCTCGGATTCACGAACGTATCAATATTGAGATTCAATATTGCAGGAAAGTACGTAGACGCAACGGAGATGATAAACACTAGATTGACCTCACGAGCATACCCATGAACCATACCCATCACCTCCATAGCTATAACCCATAATTTCTTTAGCTTCGACTCATTCAAAAAAAACTATTTTGAAATCACTCGGACAGCACTCCGTCGTAATATTTTATGTATACTAATAATATCTTGAAATAATACAGATCAATATATATATATATATATATATATATATATATATATATATATATATATATATATATATATATATATATATATATATATATAAATCGATTGAGAGAGTTTAGAGAAATATATTTTCAAGTTTCTATGAAATAATGAAACCTATTGAATTCTATTTATAATAGATTTTTGAATTATTAAAATGAATTATTAAAGTATGAATTATTAAAGTGAATTATTAAAGTATGAATTATTAAATTGAATTATTAAAGTATGAATTATTAAAGTGAATTATTAAAGTATAAATTATTAAAGTGAATTATTAAAGTATGAATTATTAAAGTGAATTATTAAAGTGAATTATTAAAGTATGAATTATTAAAGTGAATTATTAAAGTATGAATTATTAAAGTGAATTATTAAAGTATGAATTATTAAAGTTAAAGTAAAGTAAAAGTAAAGTAAAGGTAAAGTTAAAGTATAGTAAAAGTATAAAAACTATGTATATATAATACGCGTATAAATATATATAATATTAATTTAAATCGTTATATATATTTAAAGAAATAAAATATAAATATCGTTATATTTATTATACTGGTTAAGTGATGAGTTGTCAAAAGTGATTTTAGATATTTATAAAAGTTATATACGTTTTAATAATAAAGTTCTTTTTAAACTGAAAACGTCTTGTACGTTTGAAAATAGATTAATAGAATATTATGGAAACCAATTCTCCACTAACTTTTGTCTAACTTTCGTAAATAGCTTTACAAATTATTCTGAATATCGTTAAGAGGAATAGCTTTTCTCAAATCATAGTGGACCTCTCAACAGAGACTTGTAATCATAATTCAATGTTTCTGATAATTCAATCATTTAATATATATTTTTTTTAATTTCATCAAAAATCATATTGAAACAAATACGTTCGTGTAAAGTATTATACGTTTAATACTTTATTAATATTCTCAAGTTATAATATATATATACATATACATATCTATTTATATATAACGGTTCGTGAATCGTCGGAATTTGGTCGAGGTTATAATGAATGTATGAACACAGTTTAAAATTCTATAGATTTAACTTAACAAACTTTGCTTATCGTGTCGGAATAATATAAAGATTAAAGTTTAAATTTGGTCAGAAATTTCCGGGTCGTCACAGTACCTACCCGTTAAAGAAATTTCGTCCCCGAAATTTGATAGAGGTCGTCATGACTAACAATGAGAATGTTATTATAACGATTATAGAGTTTTATCATGTTCAAGAAGCATGGATAAAATAATTCGATTACTAGAAGCGTGTGAGTGAAGTTATCGTAAATGAATGAAATAAGATAATAGTGATTCGTCGTATCTTTTGACGTCATCATGATTGATCTCCGAAAAGAAAATCTTTGTAATCTATATTGGATTTGATTATTCGGCGATTAAGAAAATGATGATCCTCTTCGAATTAATGCGATAATCCATTTTGATTTCTCTGTCGGATATTTCACTATAAATCCACCTCCTTTGTTTTCTTACAACTCACACCTTCTCAACTCATATTTTAAAATATTTGTCAATATGCTTCATCCAGTGCTGATTCTTGATATACTCCTCACTTTCATATCTGTAGCTCTTCTTTTTTATCTGCCTCCGGAAGAATCGATTTACTTCTACTATACTCTTGGTTTTATAGTGTTTTTAGTTCTCCCGTGTCTTTATATTGCTATATGCATTGATATATACGGTTTGTGATTTCTGGGTTGTTGTTGGGTTTTATATCTTGCCTTATATTTCAAAGTCCTTGCTTCTTTTATAATCATTGTTATCCACAGTTAATGCTCTCTTCTATTTGATATGATTTATACTCCCATTTCTAGTTCGGAGCTTTGGACTTTCGTTTCTTCTTCTTGCGATTAAGCACCACTTGTAATGGTCCAGAATTCGCAGATATAAATTTCGGAATGAACATTGTTAATGTTCTAGGAAGGAAATTGTAATGGCACGATCTTGACTTGTCAAATTACCAGAATACCTCGGAAAAGGCCGAATCATCAAGAAATATTTTCTTGATATTTAGAGATCAAAGAGAATACAAGAGTCGTGTAACATAGCACATGATGACGTTATGATCTGTGAATCATCATGTTCTATTTAGAAACTCAGCATGAATTACTGTAATATAATCACGTTGATCAAGTGTCATTATATTATACTAACTCATGCTTCAGCTCCCAACACTTCTTCAAGAATATTCCTATTTTAAACTCGAATGTTTCAGAATTTAGAAACTAAAATAGTTTCTTTTATGATATAATAAAGATAGCGCGAAGAGGTAAATGATTTCAGATAAGAATAATTATAAAAATATCTTCAGAAGTATGGATGATATTTATAATGAAAGATACGATGATATCTTAGAATGTCTAATATCAGAGGATGATGAAGGATATTGTCCGCAGGGGTTTAGAGTTAGGAGCAAGATATTCGTTAATGACTTCAGCAAGTACTGAATCATTTGGATTCTTTGAAGGCAGGTTCAGCCTTTGTGATTTGTCCACAGCCTCCTTCATACTTTGCTCAATCCGTTTTCCAGTTCCAAAGCTTCTCTTTTTCCGAGGTTTGCCAATATACTATCCTTTATCATCCAACTTTTTACTGTTAAGGTCGTTTACAGTTTTTGTTGCTTCATCAGCATTTTTCAAAATTTTGAGAACTGGTTCGCAGTTTAGGGTGTTTTTCAGAAATTTCTCATTCAAAGAATGTAAGTCTTGGAGGTAGACGTTGTGTGTATATGTAATTGTTGATGTAGACATGCTGCGAGGTTTCAAAATACTGATTGCTGATTTTCAATAATTGGTATGGCAATTCTTGTTATAAGGTACGAATGAATATATGATAGGGTTTCGATAATTATAATGATTTTTTTTTTTTTTTGGAAAGTCAAAGATCAGTGAAGTTGTTGGTAAGTTTATTGCTAATGTGGTGAATATAAACGATTCTCCGGTAACGTTGGCGAAAGGGAAACGTATCTATCGAGGTTATAATAAGACTGTTTTGATTGAGAAGTCGAAGTTGACTTGCTGGAGCTGTGACAAAACTGTCTATTTTGAAACGGAATTGAAAAGTTATTTTAGCTAGTAAATGCCAAAGGGTCTAACACGGATATGTATCGAACTATGACTTGGGTTTTGAGAGTTTTTCATGTGTATAACTGTGGGTAACATGTGGTTGGATCATCATCTCGATTTTTCCTTAGTTGAAGTGTCTTTAGGAATTTCGAAGGGTTTGAGCACATATTGTAATCGTTAATACATATGATGTTCTAACACAGTTTTGAAGTCAAAGTATAGCTTTGAAAGATATAGGAATCTAAGAGTGATGATACTGGTTATGTTTCGAATTGAATTATGCGATTTCAAAATCAAAATATGTAATTGAATTTGAATGAGTATGATTGTTTTAATTTATATGAAAGAATGGATATTGTTGTGAAAGTAGGGAGTATAGTTGATGATTGCTGAATCAGTTTCGAAAAATGTAATATATTAATTGTGAATTTATATATCTCTCGGGTATTACCTACCCGTTAAATTTTTTTTTCACAATTAATATTTTGTACAAAAGAAGTTTATTACAGTCTTTATGAAAATATATGTGTATATTTTCTTTAGATGTAATATAGATTTAATGAGTTAATATTAAATTAAACTCATTTGTTTTATGGTTGGAACTAGAATTGAGTAATCCCTAAAACTTTATAAATTGCATATGTATTTCTTCAATAATATTGAAATTATGAATCATTACTTTGTTATTTGTTGGTTTTCGTGAAATTCTTGTGAACTTTGCAAGGTACGAATGATGTTATTTGAAAAATTTCGAGTACATCGATGATGAAAGTGTAAAATCAAACATATATTCGAATAATACACTTGATTTATTATGAATTGGAATTTTATTGAATTGAGACAGAGATTGTAATTAACGATGGTTAAGTTGCGGACGAAGGACTTACATCATTGCATATTTGTAATATGAATTAACTGAGTAGTTAAGATTCACACATAATAGCTTAGTACGGGAAGATTTATTATGGTTTAAAAATTTATACATATAAAATATACATATAAATCTTTCGATTGGAAATGAGTTAATACTTCATAACTCGTTGATACAATATATTTGTTGTTGATTCGTAATGATGTCCACAATGATTCTTGAACTGACAGAGTTTGTGATGTTACAGGTGCTGTTGATTCTGACGATACTGACGGCACTGACTGTGTTGATGATGCTACGGTCCTGTTGATGCTGTTGGTAAAACAATTATAGCTTGTAAATCGTACACCATTTTCGATCAAAGTTTCTACTCTACATCTCCGTTCACTCATCCGATTTACTGTCAGAATTAAATAATCTCTAAGATTTTGGAGATTACATAACTGCCGCAGAGATATCTCTTCAATGAAGTTTATGAATTAATACTTCATCGTTTGTTGTTGTTGATATTCCTGGATATTTATAGGGCGTATGACGTTGATGTTTGAGATACAGATTGTGATGTTGTGGTGTGGGATGTGGATGTTGTTGTTGGTGGTGGTGATGGTACTGTTGGTGTTGCTGATGGTGGTACTGTTTATGATGCTGGTGCTGCTGCTAGTGTTTGTAACCTTTGCACCATATTCTCCAAAGCCACTACCCGAGCGCGAAGCTCATTGACTTCTTCTATTACACCGGGGTGATTGTCGGTTCGGAAGAGCGGATAAATAAAATCTAGAATTTGGTGTAGTATGTAATCGTGATGAGATACTCTAGAAATAAGAGAGAAAATGGTGTTTCGGATAGGTTCGCCGGTAAGTGCTTCAGGTTCTTCGCCATGAGGGCAATGTGGTGGATGGAAGGGATCACCTTCTTCTTGTCTCTAATGATTAAGGAGGCTACGAACCCATCCCCAATTCATCCAGAATAGATGATGACTAATTTGTTGATCCATTCCGGTCACACTGCTTTTAAAATTTGAGTGGGATTCCATTTCGGAATCAGAGGGACTTGAACTAATTACGAATTCCATTTCGTACGATTGAATAAAGAATTTTTCGATATGAAATGATTTTTCGGCTATCGGGTGGTATTCTAATTATATAGAGCAAAAGGTTTCGTAGATTACGGAGTAATTTACGGAATATGTCAGACAAAGTTTACAGTAACAGATACGCTAAGATATGAATTTTGTCTATACACTATTCATTCAATCAATGCAATAAGATGTGTCTAGACTAAGAATGATAAGCAGGTAATTTCCAACAAAAATAATGAGCAAAACTTTTGACATGCAGACACGGTCGAAGTCCAGACTCACTAATGTATCCTAACGACTATCAGTTAGACACACTAATGCAGGCCTGGTTCGCTAAGACCACCGCTCTGATACCAACTGAAAGGACCCGTTCATATACATTATAAACGATTCACAATAGTTGATTACATCGCGAGGTATTTGACCTATATATGATACATTTTACAAACATTGCATTCGTTTTTAAAAGACAAAATTTCTTTACAACGAAAGTTGACGGCATGCACACCATTTCATAATACATCCAACTATAATCGGCTTAATAATAATCTTGATGAACTCAATGACTCGAATGCAACGTCTTTCAAAATATGCCATGAATGACTCCAAGTATTATCCTTAAAATGAGCTAATGCACAGCGGAAGATTTCTTTAATACCTGAGAATAAACATGCTTTAAAGTGTCAACCAAAAGGTTGGTGAGTTCATAGGTTTATCATATCAATCATTTCAATATATTAATAGACCACAAGATTTCCGTTTATAAATATATGTACACTCGCAAGTGTATAAAAGTATTCTATAAGTTGTAGGCACCCGGTAACAAGCCTTAACGTTCATGTTTTACCCTCTGAAGTACACCAGATCAGGTGTGTTTAAAATAACCTCGAAGCACTAAAGCATCCCATAGTCAGGATGAGGTTTGTCAGGCCCAATAGATCTATCTTTAGGATTCGCGCCTACCGTACATAGACAAGTAGTTTAATGTTACCAAGCTAAGGGTATATTTCTGGTTTAAACCCACGTAGAATTAGTTTTAGTACTTGTGCCTATTTCATAAAACATTTATAAAAACAGCGCATGTATTCTCAGTCTCAAAAATATATATAAAAGGGAGCAAATGAAACTCACCATACTGTATTTCGTAGTAAAAATACATATAACGTCATTTAACAAGTGTAAGGTTGGCCTCGGATTCACGAACGTATCAATATTGAGATTCAATATTGCAGGAAAGTACGTAGACACAACGGAGATGATAAACACTAGATTGACCTCACGAGCATACCCATGAACCATACCCATCACCTCCATAGCTATAACCCATAATTTCCTTAGCTTCGACTCATTAAAAAAAAACTATTTTGAAATCACTCGGACAGCACTCCGTCGTAATATTTTATGTATACTAATAATATCTTGAAATAATACAGAGCAAATATATATATATATATATATATATATATATATATATATATATATATATATATATATATATATATATATATATATATATATATATATATATATATATATATATATATATATATAAATCGATTGAGAGAGTTTATAGAAATATATTTTCAAGTTTCTATGAAATAATGAAACCTATTGAATTCTATTTATAATAGATTTTTGAATTATTAAAGTGAATTATTAAAGTATGATTATTAAAGTGAATTATTAAAGTATGAATTATTAAAGTGAATTATTAAAGTATGAATTATTAAAGTGAATTATTAAAGTATAAATTATTAAAGTGAATTATTAAAGTATGAATTATTAAAGTGAATTATTAAAGTGAATTATTAAAGTATGAATTATTAAAATGAATTATTAAAGTATGAATTATTAAAGTGAATTATTAAAGTTAAAGTAAAGTAAACGTAAAGTAAAGGTAAAGTTAAAGTATGGTAAAAGTATAAAAACTATGTATATATAATACGCGTATAAATATATATAATATTAATTTTAATCGTTATATATATTTAAAGAAATAAAATATAAATATCGTTATATTTATTATACTGGTTAAGTGATGAGTTGTCAAAAGTGATTTTAGATATTTATAAAAGTTATATACGTTTTAATAATAAAGTTCTTTTTAAACTAAAAACGTCTTTGTACATTTGAAAATAGATTAATAGAATATTATGGAAACCAATTCTCCACTAACTTTTGTCTAACTTTCGTAAATAGCTTTACAAATTATTCTGAATATCATTAAGAGGAATAGCTTTTCTCAAATCATAGTGGACCTCTCAACAGAGACTTGTAATCATAATTCAATGTTTCTGATAATTTCAATCATTTAATATATATTTTTTTTAATTTCGTCAAAAATCATATTGAAACAAATACGTTCGTGTAAAGTATTATACGTTTAATACTTTATTAATATTCTCAAGTTATAATATATATATACATATACATATCTATTTATATATAACGGTTCGTGAATCGTCGGAATTTGGTCGAGGTTATAATGAATGTATGAACACAGTTTAAAATTCTATAGATTTAACTTAACAAACTTTGCTTATCGTGTCGGAATAATATAAAGATTAAAGTTTAAATTTGTCAGAAATTTCCGGGTCGTCACACCATAAGAAGGATTTATCTCGTACAATGGGGGGCACCGTGCAAATTAGCTTGATAAGACTAATGAATCAGATTCCTAGAAAGGATAATCTCCTTAAAAGATCAAAAATCAGCTTTTAAGACTGATATTACTCAATCCTTGAGATTGACCTTAAAGATTGAGAATTCAAACTCATGGAATTCAATGATATCTAAACTCGAGCTTGAACGAGAAAATATTTTGATCAAAAGTTACAAACCGATTTGTTTTCTGAAAACCTATTTTCAATGCGTTCATTACCATTGAACGTAAAATCCTAGGAATTCACCTGGAATTCATTAAGTCACCTGAACCAAATCGGGTGTCAACCGTAAGAACGGTGGTTGCATAGCATGGTCAAAGACAGGACCTTGTGCCAGACCGAAAAAATTATAGGATGATCTTTACTATTGCTCCTACAAAGGATAGTAATTGCGTCCGACACGTTATAGACCATAATTAAATGCATGTCATTAGACATTGCCTTAACAGTTTCTTGTTCATCGCTTTCCTTTACAACCGAACGGTAGTTTGCCGAAAGGTAATATACGGGACAAGTAAACTGGACGTGTTGCTTTCCTAATACAAGGTTAGCAAGTGGGTAACACAAAACCACAAGTGTTGAGCTAAAATTTTCAAATCTGAAACCCACACAACCCACAAAAATATTTTGCAAACACCAGTGAAGGGTTATTCCGGAAAACTTGTCTAGGTTAAAAGCTAGATTGAATTTTCAAAAGATCAAATGTTTTCATAAAGATCCAATTTCCTAACGGATCTAAATTTTCATAGTCATGTGGGTCTGTAAACCGCCTTTCAAATGTGCACTTTGCTTTGGAAACCGAAAGTAAATCGGCTATTTGATTGCAAGTGTCGTTGACCTAAACCCGAGGCAACTGTGGATGACACACCCACCTTTAACCATGGTTCTATCGTTACTATCATTGTTTATACCGCCATCTCAAAATCACTGATGTATAAAGTGTGAAGAATAAAGAAGTGATTCGTATGATGTATTATATTATTTCAAGTTATGTATTGCTTGAGGACAAGCAACGTTCAAGTGTGGGGATATTTGATAGTGCTCCAAATGAACATATATTTAGTAGCAATATCCTCCCAATATGTAAATTATTTAGTTGTAATTGTCCTATTTTAAGTTGTAATCGTTTATATTAAATAAGTGCGAAGACAAAAGGCGAAAACGACGATTTGAAGACGCAAATGACCAAAAAGCTCAAATGTACAAGATACAATCCAAGTGGTTCAATTTATTGATGAGAAACATCTAAAAATGACAAGAGTACAAGTTGCGGAACGCAAAGTACACGATATAAAATAATACGCAAGGACGTTCGAAAATCCGGAACCGGGACATGAGTCAACTCTCAACGCTCGATGCAACGGACTAAAAATTACAAGTCAACTATGCACATAAATATAATATAATATTTAAATAATTCTTAAAATTATTTATATATTATATTATTATTTAATAACGTCGACAAGCAAAGATCCAAAATGATGTGAGCTGGAAAATCAAACTCCATGACTCGCGGAGTTTGAAGGCCAAAAACTCCACGACTCGCGGAGCTGTCAGAAATCAAAATGCCTATAAAAGGCCATGCATTCGTTCGATAAAAATAAAAATAATAATAATATACTCCGTAAGATAATAAATAAATAAATATAATATATATATATATATATATATATATATATATATATATATATATATATATATATATAGTATAGATTAGTGTTATATTAGATTAGTTCGGGTTATGTAAAGGTTATTTTACGGGTTTTTGAAGTTGAAATTCTATCCGTGTAACACTACGCGATAAATACTCAATGTAAGTTATGTTCTCCCTTTTAAATTAATGTCTCGTACATAAGTTATTATTATGCTTATTTGAGCCAAAGTAATCATGATGTTGGACTAAATATCTAAAATTGGGTAATTGGGCTTTGTACCATAATTGGGGTTTGGACAAAAGAACGACACTTGTGGAAATTAGACTATGGGCTATTAATGGGCTTTATATTTGTTTAACTAAATGATAGTTTGTTAATTTTAATATAAAGATTTACAATTGGACGTCCCTATAAATAACCATATACACTCGATCGGATACGATGGGCGGGATATTTATATGTACGAATAATCGTTCATTTAACCGGACACGGGAATGGATTAATAGTCTATGGAATTATTAAAATAGGGGTGAAATTATGTACAAGGACACTTGGTGTAATTGTTAACAAAGTATTAAACCTTGGATTACACGCAGTAGATATCCTGGTGTAATTATTAAACAAAGTATTAAAACCTTGTTACAGTTTAAGTCCCTAATTAGTTGGAATATTTGACTTCAGATATAAGGATAATTTGACGAGGACACTCGCACTTTATATTTATGACTGATGGACCGTTATGGACAAAAACCAGATGGACTTATCAAATAATCCAGGTCAAAGGACAATTAACCCAGGGTAATAAATAATCAAAACGTCAAACATCATGGTTATGGAAGCTTAAATAAGCATAATATATTTTATTTAATATTTTCTCGTACTTTTATTTACTGTCATTTTAATTATTGTTATTTATTTTATATTGTTCGTTAAATATCGTCATTTACTTTACGCTTCGTTTAAAATATAAAATCGACAAACCGGTCATTAAACGGTAAAACCCCCTTTTATATATTATTAATATAATATATTTTGTACGAATATAATTGTTTAAAATATAGTGTGCAATAAGTCCGTTCCCTGTGGAACGAACCGGACTTACTAAAAACTATACTACTCTACGATTAGGTACACTGCCTATAGTGTTGTAGCAAGGTTTAGGTATATCCCATTTGTAAATAAATAATTAAAACTTGTGTAATTTGTAACGTATTTCGTAGTAAAATATAGTACTATCACGTACCCCCCACGCTATGACATCACCATGCGATCGCATGGCCTCTATTTCCAGCTCACATGAGCTTGTTTTCTTATGCCGACGGTTTTTAAATATAATATAATATATATATATATTAATTTTAAGAATTAATTATATATTATATTATATTCATGTGCATAGTTGACTTGTAATTTTTAGTCCGTTGCGTCGAGCGTTGAGAGTTGACTCTGGTCCCGGTTCCGGATTTTCGAACGTCCTTGCGTGTAATTTAATATCTTGTACTTTGCGTTTCGCGTCTTGTACTCTTGTAATTTTGAGACGTTTCTCATCAATAATTGGAACCTCTTTGATTGTACTTTGTACTTTTTAGCTTTTTGGTCGTTTGCGTCTTCAATTCGTCGAATCTGTCTTTTGTCTTCACCTTTTATTATTTAAACGAAAATCACTTGTAAATAGAACAATTGCAACTAAAAGCTTGTCTTTCTTGAGGGATAATGCTATGAAATATATGTTCGTTTTTAGCATTATCAATGACTTACTGTAATATAATCACGTTGATCAAGTGTCATTATATTATACTAACTCATGCATCAGTTCTCAACATTACTTCAATAACATTCATATTTTAAGCTCGAAAGTTTACAGAATATAGAAACTAAAAGTTTCTATATGATGTAACACTGATAGCACGGAGAGATTAATGATCCTAGAGAAGAATATTTATGAAAATATCTTCAGAAATATGGAGGATATTTATAATGAAAGATACGATGATATCTTGGAATTTCTAATATCGAAGGATGGTGAAGAAAATTTGTCCGCAAGAGTTTGGATTAAGGAGCAAGATATTCGCTAAAGACTTCAGCAGGCATTGAATCTTTTGGATTCTTTGAAGTTAAACTTATTCTTTGTGATTTGTCCACGGTTTCCTTCATAGTTTCGCATAATCCGCCTTTCGGTACTAAATTTTTCTATTGAGTGTTTCCAATACTCCATTCTTTTTCATCAAAATTTCGACGGTTAAGGTCGTGTACAATTTTTGCTGCTGTATTTAGCTTCTTCAGAATTTGTGGTATTGATTTGTAGACTGGGTGCTTTTCAGAATTTCAGAATGAAAGATCATAAATCTAAGAGATAAATTTTATATGTTTACATATAACTGTTGATGTAGACATGCTGAGAGGTTTCAAAATACTGATTGCTGATTCCCGATGATTCGTATGGCAATTCTTGTTACAAGATGCAGATGAGTAAATGTTGGGGTTTTGATAAATATAATTATTTTTCAAAAAATCCTAGATCATTACAGTTGCTGATAAGTTTTACTGCTAATGTGGTGGAATATAAGTGGTTCTTCAGTAACGGTGACGAAAAGCAAACTTATATATCAAAGTTATGATAGAGTTTATTCGAATGAAAAGTCGAAATTGATTTGCTGAAGCTGTGATAAAATTGGCAAATTTGTAAAGAAATTGCATTGTTATTTTTGGAATAACAATGCCCAAGGAGCTAGCACAGATACGTGTTAAACATTTACACAGGTTCTGAGAGTTTTTTAGGTGCATAACTATATGCATCAATCTTTTCTTCCGTA
This sequence comes from Rutidosis leptorrhynchoides, assembly GCF_046630445.1. Taxonomy (NCBI): domain Eukaryota; kingdom Viridiplantae; phylum Streptophyta; class Magnoliopsida; order Asterales; family Asteraceae; genus Rutidosis; species Rutidosis leptorrhynchoides. The sequence goes on from NC_092334.1 coordinate 84,714,747, forward strand.
GATGAAGTGCGGTTGATTCATCCTCTCGATTGAGGTGTTTTTCAAGAATCATGAAAGGTTTAAACGCAGATTGTAATCGTCAAGATACAATTGAGGTTTAAGATGAAATCAAGTGGCAAACTAGAAGAATTGTTTAGTTTCATATGTTATAATCAATATTTTAATTCATTTTAATTGTCTAATGTCGGCAGTCCATAGTTGATAGTCCACGGTTGACAGTCCAATATTTCATATATAGCTTAATATATAATATTCGAATTAATTAATACGTGTCGTGACCCGTGTACATGTCTCAGACTCGATCACAACTCAAACTATATATATTATTGTAGAATCAACCTCAACCCTGTATAGCTAACTCCCGCATTGCTGCATATAGAGTGTCTATGGTTATTCCAAATAATATATATAGATGGGTCGATATGATATGTCAAAACCTTGTATACGTGTCCCGATATTTAAAGTGCGTAAAATAAATAACAGAAATTAAATGACGATAAATAAAATTGCCAGAATTTAAATTGCGATAAATAAAATGCGATAAATAAATTGTGATAAATAAAAGGTAATATGGAATTAATAGTTAGCTAGGAACAGTTAGCGTGGATTCTTAACAAAATTTCTCATAGTTAAATTATTTGTTTCTAACAAATTTTATTTTGTCCAATGTTTTCTTCATTATGCCACTTGTTGGATTCTGGTAAATCAAAATCCAAATATGAAATTGAATGAAAATGGTTATTCTGCTGTGAACGGATACGTATATTGGTGGTTGTAAGTAGGATAGTAAATGACCGTTGAATCAGATTCGAAGAATGTACAGTGTAACTTATTAATGTGAAACCTTAAATATTCCTCGGGTATTACCTACCAGTTAAAATATTTTCATCATTAACAGTTTGTACAAAAGAATTTTTAATTACAATCTTTATGAAAACATATATACATATATATTTTCTTCAGATGTAATCATGGATTTAATGAGTTAATATGATATTAGACTCATTTGATTTACCGTTAGAATAAGAATATATAATCTCTAAAACATTAGAGATTATATAATCGCCATGTCGAACGAAGATAAATGATGTAGAACGATTCGTGGAACAATAATTAAGTTCGAGGTATGGATTGTGATGTTGGGACGTGCGATATTGAAACTTGGGTTGTTGGTGGTACTGTTAGTGCCGGTGGTGTTGTTGAAGCTGGTACATTTTGCACCATATTTTTCAAGGCTACATCTCGGGTGCATAGTTCATTAACTTATTACTCCGGGATGATTGTCTGTAAGAAAGGGCGAATGAATAAGGTTTAGAATCTAACTTGTGATATAGTCGTGGCGAGATACTTTGGAAATGAGAGAGAAAATGGTGTTACGAACAGATTCGCCGGTAAGTGCTTCAGGTTCTTCACCAAGAGTGCAGGTTGGTGAGTGGAAAGGATCGCCTTCTTCTCGTCTCCATTGATTTAGTCGACTACGAAACCATCTGATGAATTGGGGATGGCTGATTGGTTGATTCATTCCGGTGACACTGCTTTCGGAGCTCGAGTGAAACTCTATGTCGGAATAGCTGTCGGAATAACTATCGGAATAGTTATCGAAATCTAAGGGACTCGAGCTGGTTGAGGGACTCATCTCGTACGATCAGATAAAAGATTTTCGATAAGGAATAGTATAGGATGTAGATTAGTACTCTGCAATACATAATTTACATATGCATATATAATACTAAAATCCCATAAGTTACGGAGGAATCTACGGAAGCTGTCAGGCAAAGGTAACAATAACAGATATGCTAAGATATGAATTTATCTATACACTGTCTACTCAATAGAGGCATTAAGACGTGTCTAGACTTTAAGGATGATAAACAAATAATTTTCGACACTAATGATAAGCAAAACTTTTGACATGCAGACACGGTCGAAGTCCAGACTCACTAATGTATCCTAACTACTTATCAGTTATACACACTAATGCAGACCTGATTCGCTAAGACCACCGCTCTGATACCAACTGAAGCGACCCGTCCTAATCCATCCGGATGAAGTCCATATTGATTATAAACGATTCACAACAGTTGATTACATCGCAAGGTACTTGACCTCTATATGTTACATTTTATAAACATTGCATTCGTTTTTGAAAAGACAATCTTTTATTACATCGAAAGTTGACGTCATGCATACCACTTCATAGTATATGTAACTATAATTGACTTAATAATAATCTTGATGAACTCAATGACTCGAATGCAACGTCTTTTGAAATATGCCATTATTGACTCCAAGTAGTGTCCCTAAAATGAGCAAATGCACAGCGGAAGACTTCTTTCATACCTGAGAATAAACATACTTTCAAGTGTCAACCAAAAGGTTGGTGAGTTCATTAATTTAACATAAATAATCATTTCCATCATTTTAATAGACCACAAGAATTTCATTTCCAGTTCTCATAAATATACGTCCCATGCATAGAGACAAAATATCATTCATATGGTGAACACCTGGTAACCGACATTCACAATATGCATATAAGAATATCCCCATCATTCCGGGATCCTCCTTCGGACATGATATAAATTTAGAAGTACTAAAGCATCCGGTACTTTGGATGGGGCTTGTTGGGCCCGATAGATCTACCTTTAGAGTTCGCGTCAATTAGGGTGTCTGTTCCCTAATTCTTAGATTACCAGACTTAATAAAAGGGCATATTCGATTTTGATAATTCAACCATATAATGTAGTTTCGATTACTTGTGTCTATTTTGTAAAACATTTATAAAAATTGCGCATGTATTCTCAGCCCAAAAATATAAAGGGTAAAAAGACAAATGAAACTCACCTAATGTATTTTGTAGTAAAAATACATATGACGACAATAGACAGTGTAGGGTTAGCCTCGGATTCACGAACCTATATCATTCATATGTATATTAAAATATATACTCATAATCGAACAATTATATATACATATATAAATTTCATTAGTTATATCCTTTTTATATTAATAATACATATGTTTCATATATTCATTTTATATATAAAAGTATTAAATTTTGTTATATTATATGTATTTAATATAGTTATATACAAATATCATTTGTTTGTTAAAGTAGTATTTTAAGATAATATTTTAAGTGATAATAATAATAATAATAATAGTATAAATATTACGAGTAATAAATATGATAATAGTATTAGTAATTCTATAAATGATAATATTAATGATAGTTTTTAATAGAATGAATAACTTAATAATAATAGTCATGAAAATATTAGTTTTTGGTAGTAATACTTAGTTCTTAATAATAATAGTTATAAAAATATCTTTTTTTGTTAATATTGATAATAAGTTTAATAATAATAATATCAATGATTATATTAATAATGAAAATGATAATAATTATAATACTACTTATGTTATTAATATTAACAATATTCTTATTTATCACTATAATCATAATCTTAATAATGATAACTAATACTTGCATGACAAAATAAATACATTAGTAATGTCAATAATAATAATATTAACAATCTTAGTATTAATAATAATGTCAATAGTTATTCTACTTAATAATAATACTACTAATGATAATAATCTAATACCTAATAATAATACTAATAATAATACTTGTAAAAATATTAATTTTAGTATTAACGATAGTTATAATACTGACTTTAGTAATTTACATAATAATAATAATACTCGTGATAATACAAATAATAATACTTATGTTAATATTAACAGTTCTATTATTTATAAAAAGATGCTAATAATAATATTTACGAAAATGGTAATAATTTGTATTATAAACTTGTCCATGATAATAATATTATAGTTTTGAATTTAATAATAATATCATAATTAATTCTTATAATAATAATAAGAATAGATATAATACTTATAATTATAATGTTAACAACAATTATGATACTTATAATAATAATTATAATACTAGTTATAATACTAATTCTAACAATAATAATAATCATAATGATAACAATAATAATCATAATAATAAAAATAATAATAATAATAATATTATATTATACCTTAGTAGCATTAAAAAGAAGTGGACTGCCCAAGGAGGGACTCGAACCTGTGACCTCCGCTCCCCTAAAACATAACCCAACCATCCGGCTGTATCTGTTTTTCTGTTTTAAAACCCAGCTAGTATCTACTTAACCCGGTAGTTTACTGTTTCATATTCTTTCTTCTTCTTCAATACTCTAATCGATCTATGATCATACAACCATAACAGTAATCGACTGAATTGGGTTTTTGGTATCATAAACTAATCATAAACGAATTGGATATGGATCATTTGAATTGTTTTTAACAGAAAACAAATAAAATTTTAACACTTTATCAGACCCGTTTGGAAGCAAATGAACCCCAACTCTGATTTCGATTTTAAGAGTGTTTTAGCTCACGGTTTCAACACGAATTAAACTCTAAACCTATCTTAGAAACTTTAGAAACTTTCTGAATATTCAATTTAACTTGAAACATCCAAACAAGTTCGAATTTTAATAAAGATCAACCGGTTGACTTTCAAAATTGTAACTTTGACCTCAAAATTCTAACTCGAATTAATGAATTGAAAGTTGGTATTTTGCAGAAAGATTCACCAAAGGATTTATAACAAAACCGCAATATTAGATTTTAAAAATAAACTCGAAATCAAACTATCAAATTTCTTGTTCAATCATATGATATTATCTTTTAATTCCATCGATAAACATATTGACACAAATACTTTTAGGTAAAGTATTATATATCTAATACTTTGTTAACGTTTTCAATTAATGGTTATATATTCTATATACATACCAATATACACATAAATGTTCGTGAATCGTTGAGCATGGTCAAAGGGTAATTGATTACATGAATATAGATTTCAAAACTTTCGAGACTTAACATTACAGACTTTTACTTATCGTGACGAAATCATATACAGATTTGGTTTAAATTTAGTCAGAAATTCCTGGGTCATCACAACATGAACCCTATTTATAGCCATATCTCGTCCTTTGATCAGTCTCCCCTACTAATAACATGTACCCAATTTGTTTTCATTTGTTTGGCTGAAATAACGAATACTATAAAACAATGGTAAATTCAAAGATGATCAAACTAAACAAAGATACAATGCTATAACGGCTAGGCTCGAAACTAGAAACCGAAACAACCTACTGGTTATCTACATTCGTGCCAAACTGTGACAACCCAAAAATTTTCGACCAAATTTAAACTTTATCTTTATATTATTCTGACACGATAAGCAAAGTTTGTTAAATTAAATCTCAAGAATTTTAAAACTGTGTTCATACATTCATTTAACCTCGACCAAATTTCGACGATTCACGAACCATTATATAAATGGATATGATTATATATATGTGTACATATTATAACTTGAGAATGTTAATAAAGTATTAAATGTATAATACTTTACAGGAACGTATTTGTTCCAATATTTTTAGCAAGGGAATTATAAGATAATATCAAATGATTGAGTTATTAGTTACATTGTGATTATGATTACGGGTCTCTGTTTTGAGGTCCACTATGATTTGAGAAATCTATTCTTTTTAACGGTATTCGGAATATTTGGTAAAGTGATTTACAAAAATGTCATTAACGAGAGTTAGTAAAAAATTAGTGGAGTTTCTCGTTTAATTTTTAAAAGCGTGCTTTACAGTGATTGACTCGTGTCCCTTGGAAAATTAATTATTTAGTTTTCATATTATTAAAAACATTATTTGATATAATAATTTCTATTATTAAAACGGGTTTAAATTATACAAAACGGACTTTGAAATATAAATAGTTTTGGAAAAAAACTAAATATTATATCAAATAAATGTTCCAATTATATATATATATATATATATATATATATATATATATATATATATATATATATATATATATATATATATATATATATATATATATATTATATTCCTAAATGAAGATATATATATATATATGTATGTATATATTTTACAAAGTAATATTAATATAGTTGTAAAACGTTTTGATTTAAGAAATATTTTACATATATTATTAAATATATCTTAACAAAACAACGAGAAGTTAATTTATAGAAGCAAATAATCAAAACACTCAAATGTATATGTTACATTTCGTGTAATATAATTTATCATGATTTAAGACTATATTTTGACAAGGGTATGAGTTACGAAATGTAAAGTACAAGTTTTCTAAACGTACGAAAGTGAGCTCGAGAAACCGAAACCGGGACGTAAGTCGAGTGACAACGTACGAGTCATTGGAACTAAAATCATAATTTAACTATGCACGTAAATATAATATAATATATAATTAATTATATAAATTAAATATATTATATAAATTAATATAAACGAGTGTCGGCAGGAGAAAACAAAAGATGCAAGCTGGAACCAGGTGTCCATGCGATCGCATGGCCAATTGCCCTTCAAACCATGCGATCGCATGGCAGGAGGGGAGAGGCCAGATCTTTATATTTCGCTCGAATTCATTTTTGTGATTCATCCATTTTCATTCACTCGCACACACACATACTCCCTCTGTATTACTCTATTTATTATTTATATTATTATTAATATTAATATTAAGATTAATATTATTAGTAATAATATTATTATTAGAAGTATTAGTATTAATATTACATAAAATACTACGACGAGGTTCTGCTCGCGTGTTTTCAAAACAAGTTTTTCGAGAGGGATAGAACTAAGAAAATTATGGGTTATAGCTATGGAGGTTATGGGTATGGTTCGGGGGAGAAAAGGATACGAACCTACTCTGCCAAGCATTATGAAAAATGGTTTAGTACACGAGATAGGTGTACTGTATTTAAATCTTGTAGTCTATCAAAATGATAAATTTTATTGTTTACGATAAACTTATGAACTCACTAACCTTTTGGTTGATACTTGAAGGCATGTTTATTCTCAGTTATGAAAGAAATCTTCCGCTGTGCATTTGCTCATTTTAGAGATATTACTTGGAGTCATTCATGGCATATTTCAAAAGACGTTGCATTCGAGTCGTTGAGTTCATCAAGAATATTATTAAGTCATTTATAGTTAGATATATTATGAAATGGTATGCATGCCATCAACTTTCGATGTGATGAAAGTTTGTCTTTTAAAAACGAATGCAATGTTTGTAAAATGTATCATTTAGAGGTCAAATACCTCGCAATGTAATCTACTATTGTAATTCGTTTATAATCGATATGAACGGGTTATTAAAGTTGGTATCAGAGCGGTGGTCTTAGCGAACCAGGTCTGCATTAATGTGTCTAACTAATAGTTGTTAGGATGCATTAGTGAGTCTGGACTTCGACCTTAGTTGCATGTCAAAAAGTTTTGCTTATCAATTTCTTGTCGGAAAAATTACATGCTTATCATTCTTAGTCTAGACACATATTACTGCATTGATTGCATAAATAGTGTATAGACAAAATTCATATCTTAGCGTATCTGCTAATTTATATCTTAGCATATCTGTTACTGTAAACTTTGCCTGACATATTTCGTAAATTTCTCCGTAATCTACGAAATCTTTTACTCTATATATATAGATATTCTATGTAATTAGAATACCATCCGATAGTCGAAAATCATTTCATATCAAAACATTCTTTATTCAATCGTACGAAATGGAATTTGCCACTAGTTCAAGTCCCTTGGAATCCGATATGGAGTTTCACTCGAGCTCCGAAAGCAGTGTGACCGGAATGGATCAACCAATTAGCCATCATCTATTCTGGATAAATTGGGGATGGGTTCGTAACCTACTTAATCATTGGAGACAAGAAGAAGGCGATCCCTTCCATCCACCACATTGCCCTCTTGGCGATGAACCTGAAGCACTTACCGGCGAACCTATTCGAGACACCATTTTCTCTCTCATTTCCAGAGTATCTCGTCACGATTATATACTATCTCACATTCTAGATCTTATTCACCCACTCGTCGGAACCACCAATCATCCCGGAGTAATAGAAGAAGTCAGCGAGCTTCGCGCTCGGGTACTGGCTTTAGAGAATATGGTGCAAAGGTTACAAGCACCAGCAGCAGCACCGACAACAACAGTACCATCACCACCACCAACAGCAACATCCGCACCCTACACTTTAACATCACAATCGGTACCTCGAGCATCAATGTCACACACACCATAGATACCAAGGAGTACCAACAACAACAAACGATGAAGTAATAACTTCATCGAAGAAATATTCTATGGTGATTATGTAATCTCTAAAGTTTTAGAGATTATTTATTCCAATCATAACCGTAAACCAAGATGAATGGATAGAGAGAAATGATACAGGGAAGAATAGAAACCCTGACAAGAATGGTGCAGGATTTACAAGCTAGACTTGTTTTACCAGCAGCACCAACAGTACTGTTAGCATCACCAGCACAGTCAGTGTCGTCAGCATTGTCAGAATCAGCAGCACCTATAACATCACAAACTCTGCCAGTTCAAGAATCAATGTGGACATTATTACGAATCAACCACAATTATAGTGTATCAACAAATTATGAAGTATTATCTCAATTCCTCTGAAGAATTTATATGTATATCTTATATATATAAATTTTGAAAGCATTACAAATCTTTTCGTACTAAGCTATTATGTATGAATTGAAAAAGGGTAGATACTACCCCGCTAAATTCATATTACTAATATGCTATAATCTTTCGATTAATGACTTAACTATCGTTAATCACAATCTCTGTTTCAACTCAATGAATTCCGTTTCATAATAATCCAAGTATATTATTCAATTACATGTTTAATTTTACACTTTCGGTATACTCGAAACTCACTAGAAAACATCATCGTATCTTGCGAAGTTCACAAGAATTTCACGAACATCAACATCCTTCACTAAGGAATATCAATTAGTATCTATAATGAATTACTATTTACATTAGTAAAACACTCCGCGAAAATTATGTAATCTTTAATGTTTTAGAGATTATTCATTTTCAATTCCAGCTAAAAATCAAATGAGTTTAATATTATATTAACTCAGTAAATCTATATTACATCTGAAGAAAATATACATACATATATATTTTCATAGAGACTGTAATGAAATTCATTTGTACAAAAATGATAATTGTGAAAAAAAAATTTACGGGTAGGTAATACCTGAGAAAGATATATAAATTCACAATTAATATGTTACATCCTTAGATTCTGATTCAGCAAATCATCAACTATACTCCCTACTTTCACAACAATATACATTCTTTTATAAGAATCAAAGCAACCATACTCATTCAAGTCTAATTACATATTCTGATTTTGAAATCTCAGAATTCAATTCGAGATATAACCAAAATCATCACTCTTAGATTCCTACATCTTTCAAAACTATATTTTGACTTCAAAACTGTGCTAAAACATTATTTCTATTCATAGAACCCAGAAAAATATTTGTATCATTCAAAATTCTAGAACATCATATGTATATTAACGATAATAATCTATGTTCAAACCCTTCAAAATTTCTGAAGACACTTCAAACAATGAACAATCGAGATGATGATCCAACCACATGTTACCCGCATTCTTGTACATGAAAACCCCTCTAACCCAAAGTCATAGTTTAACACGTACCCGTGTCAGACCCTTTGGCATTTATTAACTAAAATAACTTTTCAATCTCTTTTCAAAATAGACAGTTTTGTCACAGCTCCAGCAAATCACCTTCAATTGTTCATTCGAATAAGCCTTATTATAACGATTACCCCTTCATCATTTTTACCAGGGAACCTTTCATATCTCGCCACATTAGCAGTAAACTTATCAACAACTTCATTAATCTTTAAGCCTCTTCGAAAAATCACGACACTTATTCATTAAAACTTTATCAAGTACTCATCTGCATCTTGTAATGGTAATTGCCATATCAAAAACCTTGAATCATTATTCTCGAATTTCACAGCAATTCTATGCCAACAGTTATATATATACATATAACGTCTATCTCCAAGACTTACATACTTCGAATGTGAAGTTTCTGAAAAACACTCTAAACTGCGAACTAGTTCTTGAAATTTTGCTGATGAAGCAGCAAAAACCGTAAACGACCTTAACAGTAAAAAGTTTGATGATAAAGAATAGTGTGATGACAAAGCTCAGAAAAAGAGAAGGTTTGGAACTGGAAAACGGATTGAGCAAACTATGAAGGAGGCTGTGGACAAATTACAAAGACGAAATCTACCTTCAAAGAATCTAAATAATTTAGTGTCTACTGAAATCCTTAGCAAATACCTTGCTCCTTATTCTAAAACCCTTGCGGACAATATTATTCATCTTCCTCTTATCTTAAATATTCTAAGATATCATCGTATCTTTATTTATAAATATCCTCGATATTTCTGAAGATATTTTCATAACTATTCTTATCTGAAATCAATTATCTCTTCGCGTTATCTGTAATACATCATAAAGGAAACTGTTTAGTTTCTAAATTCTGAAACCTTCGAGTTTGAAGTATGAATGTTTTTGAAGTAGTGTTGGGAACTGAAGCATGAGTTAGTATAATATAATGACACTTGATCAACGTGATTATATTACAGTAAGTCATGCTGAGTTTCTAAATGGAACGTGATGATTCACAGGTCATAACGTCATCATGTGCTATGTTACACGACTCTCGTATTCTACTTAAACTCTAGACATATCAAAAAAATATTTTTCTTGATGATTCGGTCTTTTCCAGGATATTCTGGTAATTTGACAAATCAAAATCGTGCCATTACGATTTCCTTCTTAGAACATTAACTATGTTCATTTCGAAATTCATACCTACGAATTCTGGACCATTATTCGCTTGATTTAAAGTCGGGAAGAGAAAATAAAAGAATGAATCTCCGAAGTAGAAATGGGGGTATAAATCGCAGCAAATAGGAGAGAGCATTAGCTGTGGATGACAATGATTATAGAAGACAGAAGCAGGGACTTTGAAAAATATAAGGGAAGATATAAAGCCCAACAACAACCCAGAAATTACAAACCATATATATCGATGCATATAGCAAGATAAAGACACGGGAGAACTAAGAACACTATAAAACCAAGAGTATAGTAGAAGTAAATAGATTCTTTCGGTGGCAGATGAAAAAGAAAAATGACAGATATGAAAGTATGGAGTATATCAAGAATTAGAACCGGATGGAGCATAGTGACGAATACTTTAAAGTATGAGTTGAGGGAGAAAGAATAGAAGGTGTGAGTTGTAAGGATACGAAGGGGGTGGATTTATAGTGAAATATTCGACAGAGCAATCGAAACAGATTATTGCATTTAACCAAAGAAGATCCAATTTCCTTAATTACCGATGAACCAAATCTTATTACGAAGATTTTCTCTAAATTCCTTGATATCCGGAAACCAACCGTGACTACGTCACCGGTTAAAACTAACCTACATTTATTTATTTCACTCTTTTGTGGTAACTTCACTCATACCCTTCACATAAACGGATTATTTATTCCATTTTACTCAATGATGATAAAATTCTATTTATCAACTCATATTTGTCATGAAAACATTCTTATTGTTACCCATGACAACCTCGATCAAATTTCGGGGACGAAATTTCTTTAATGGGTAGGTACTGTGACAACCCGGAAATTTCCGACCAAATTTAAACTTTATCTTTATATTATTCCGACACGATAAGCAAAGTTTGTTAAATTAAATCTCAAGAATTTTAAAACTGTGTTCATACATTCATTTAACCTCGACCAAATTTCGAAGATTCACGAACCATTATATAAATGGATATGATTATATATATGTGTACATATTATAACTTGAGAATGTTAATAAAGTATTAAATGTATAATACTTTACAAGAACGTATTTGTTCCAATATTTTTAGCAAGGGAATTATAAGATAATATCAAATAATTGAGTTATCAGTTACATTGTGATTATGATTACAGGTCTCTGTTTTGAGGTCCACTGTGATTTGAGAAATCTATTCTATTTAACGGTATTCGGAATATTTGGTAAAGTGATTTACAAAAATGTCATTAACGAGAGTTAGTCAAAAATTAGTGGAGATTCCCGTTTAATTTTCAAAAGCGTGCTTTACAGTGATTGACTCGTGTCCCTTGGAAAATTATTTATTTAGTTTTCATATTATTAAAAATATTATTTGATATAATAATTTCTATTATTAAAACGAGTTTAAATTATACAAAACGGACTTTGAAATATAAATAGTTTTGGAAAAAAACTAAATATTATATCAAATAAATGTTCCAATTATATATATATATATGTATGTATATATATATATATATATATATATATATATATATATATATATATATATATATATATATATATATATATATATATATATATATATATAATTGGAACATTTATTTGATATAGTTGTAAAACGTTTTGATTTAAGAAATATTTTATATATATATTATTAAATATATCTTAATAAAACAACGAGAAGTTGATTTATAGAAGCAAATAATCAAAACACTCAAATGTATATGTTACATTTCGTGTAATATAATTTATCATGATTTAAGACTATATTTTGACAAGGGTATGAGTCACGAATTGTAAAGTACAAGTTTTCTAAACGTACGAAAGTGAGCTCGAGAAACCAAAACTGGGACGTAAGTCGAGTGACAACGTACGAGTCATTGGAACTAAAATCATAATTTAACTATGCACGTAAATATAATATAATATATAATTAATTATATAAATTAAATATATTATATAAATTAATATAAACGAGTGTCGGCAGGAGAAAACAAACGATGCAAGCTGGAACCAGGTGGCCATGCGATCGCATGGCCAATTGTCCTTCAAACCATGCGATCGCATGGCAGGAGGGGAGAGGCCAGATCTTTATATTTCGCTCGAATTCATTTTTGTGATTCATCCATTTTCATTCACTCGTACACACACATACTCCCTCTGTATTACTCTATTTATTATTTATATTATTATTATTATTAATATTAAGATTAATATTATTAGTAATAATATTATGATTAGAAGTATTAGTATTAATATTACATAAAATAATACGACGAGGTTCTGCTCGCGTGTTTTCAAAACAAGTTTTTCGAGAGGGATAGAACTAAGGAAAATATGGGTTATAGCTATGGAGGTTATGGGTATGGTTCGGGGGAGAAAAGGATACGAACCTACTCTGCCAAGCATTATAAAAAATGGTTTAGTACACGAGATAGGTGTACTGTATTTAAATCTTGTGGTCTATCAAAATGATAAATTTTATTGTTTACGAGAAACTTATAAACTCACCAACCTTTTGGTTCACACTTGAAGGCATGTTTATTCTCAAGTATGAAAGAAATCTTCCGCTGTGCATTTGCTCATTTTAGACATATTACTTGAAGTCATTCATGGCATATTTCAAAAGACGTTGCATTCGAGTCGTTGAGTTCATCAAGAATATTATTAAGTCATTTATAGTTTGATATATTATGAAATGGTATGAATGCCGTCAACTTTCGATGTGATGAAAGTTTGTATTTTAAAAACGAATGCAATGTTTGTAAAATGTATCATTTAGAGGTCAAATACCTCGCAATGTAATCAACTATTGTAATTCGTTTATAATCGATATGAATGGGTTATTAAACAGACCACGGTGAGCCAATCACCATAACTACATAAAGAGTTCGAAATACTAGACCGATATAAGATGCTAAGCTTAACAACTAACAATAACTAAAGAAAACCGAAACAAAATTTAACAAAACAAACATAACCACACCGACACCAAGATGACACTTACCGATCTTTGCCCGTCGCTTTTTCCACCTTACCATCAATCATGTCTCACCGAACCCCTTTACTCGAACGATTCTCGATCTTGTAAGTTAAAACATTGGATGATCCGGAGCCAACTAAAAAAGCCGTTGATGGAGGAATAACGTCATGTTTTGGCACTTTCTTGTCTGCATCAACCTCTACCTTAGCATCATCATCACTTGTCTCAACCTTTTTACCCGAACGAGACTTATTCTTATTCTATAAATCGTTTATCGTTGTGCTCTCTACCCCTATTCTTGTTTGATCCATCCAGTGCAACAACACCATTTACTTCAGCAAACAATCTATTAAAAGCATCCCCAAAATCAAGATACTCATGTAACAACCCAACCCGTATTTAAACCGGCCCATAAAATTTTTTCCTTTTTAATATACATTAATAACATTTAGGTCCCATTACACAATTTCCAAAACGCATTTTTATTAAAGTAAGTTCAACAAACTTAAAAACGTACAACAATAATTTAAACTTCTTAATACAATAATATGTTAGTTAAATCATAAACCGGTTATAATCATTATAACCCGACTAGTTACGTTTACACAAAACCGAGCATGGTGATTTGGGACTACGCTACCCAAAACATAATCGAGTCCAAAAGCAAGATCTTCTAAAGCAACCTAGCCAAGATCTCTCATCCCCACGCTTACCCGAGCCGCCACCACGCGAACCTATAAAAATATCAACAACGAGAGGGTAAGCTAATGCTTAGTGAATGTAAAGATACTATACACATACATATGCATAAAATGGCTACGCATCACCAAGCATCAAAATAACACATACCGTCTCCGCATGGTAAACAAACTACAAAGAGCACATACACAAAGTAGCTACACGCTACGAAATCACCAAGCTAACGCCACAAGATTAGCTACAACACAACAATAAGTATACACGCGTATACAATAAATATAATCAACAACAATAAGGTTAACCCCTTAATCCAAACCACATGAAGGTCGGCCGAACTACCCGAGCCTTAGTGAATTCGCACTACCCGAGATTCACTTCCTTCACCACTTCTACAACCGAGGTTGGCCGAACTACCCGAGCTTTAGTGAATTCGCACAACCCGAAATTCACCACCTCATCACCAAGATGATCGAAACAACCTGAGTCATCATGAATCCGCACTAACCGAGATTCATTTCTTCAACAACAAATGCTAGCAACCCATCGCCAAAAGGGTTATCCAAAACGCTAGCCAATTCACAATACCAAGGGTAAAACCCACAACGCATAAGCGTATCACAAGGACCTGAAGCACAAGGTCCATTCTCCCACACGAACATAGAGTAAAACCGAACAAGGGTCACCCTACACACACGCACCCATTTTACACATACACATGTGCATAGTAAATTTACACTCACCTTGAAGTCTTGATGGATACCAACCAAAATCCGCAAACGCCAATGGAACGTACCTATTCCATTATCACATGACAAATAACACAATTAGGGTGGATTTACAAACCAACCCAAATCGACAACTAGCGCAATTTCGACCCAATTGCACTTCCAAGCTCAAACCGCGCCCAAACTAACCAATAATCACTAACAATAGTGACAATGGTCCTAATACACCGATTAAACCCAATTATAGGTGTTAAACACCTACCTTGCACAAAATGACACTTAAACCCTAATCTTGACCCATTTCAAAATTAGTCACCCACATGAACCCTAATGGTCTCCAATACATCAATAATCACTAAATACTAGTGATTACACCCATTTGCAAGCCTTACAAGCTTACACTTGCTCACCAAACCCAAAACTCGCCAACATCAACAATAAACCCGATTCCATCTATGAACATAATAGCCAAAAGCCCCAAATTTGAATGATGAACACGAAAATGAAATTCAGAGTTAGAGCTTACCGCTAGTATCACCTTGTAGCTAAGAACGAGGAGAACAAACTTGTCTCTTACGCTTTCGATCAAAACCCGCTTCTTCCTTTCCAAAAATCCCTTTGAATCAATTGGGGTGTTTGAGTTTTTGAGAGAAAATGAAGAAGAAAAGGAAAAAGATAAAAATGAAATGAAATGGATGGATGAGATTAAGATCTCAAATCTGGCTCAAACGTGAAATGACCAAAATGCCCTTGAATATCTTTTAAAATCACAAAACTGGTACCAGTCCGCCCAGATTGCCGCGCCGCGGCCTCAATTGTCGCGCCGCGACCCATAACGTATTCTGGTGGTTTCCTTAACATGCCTCCTGGAATTGAAATCAGCTGAATGCCGCGCCGCAACCCTTTCTGTCGCGCCGCGACCCAAGGCATGGTCTGGTGCCTTCCTTACTGTACCTCCTGACCCTGATTTGTTTGTAATGTCGCGCCGCGACCCATACCTCCACGCCGCGACCTTTAACTTGGTCTGATCGCTTTTCGCATACAAGAACTTTAACGCATGAACATGTCTCAATTCCTTCATACACCTATCGTACATACGCGATACACCTGTAAATCATGTACGGGGAAAAACGGGGTGTTACAACTCTCCCCCACTTAGATTCGATCACGTCCTCGTGATCCTAATCACTTAACCAAATCGAACCTACACTCGATGGTTCTCAAACAATCGTTCCATTCCGACTTCCGACACATTCCTCATTAACCCGAAGATTAATTCATTTACTAAATACACACACGCGCGTATTCCAAGACGCTCAATACACGCAACAACTGAAGTCTACAACGATCACTTAGAATACGCAAAATCGCCACGTATTCTTCCAACTTCTCTAGGCAATTCTTCTCAAAGATTTACACTTAACAACTAAATCGTCACCCGCGACTTATTAAGAATCCACAAATCCGAGCACTACAAACTTGCTCAATCCCTCACATCGGAAGAACTCATCCAATCCCGAACCGAGATCTCAACTCCTAGGGTACCATACCAAGTACATTGCTAGTAACAACCACATACCAAAAAATAAAGTCAACCATCTAACCGACGAAGACCGACCAAAAGCGAATGGGTACCATACCAAGTACATTGCTAGCAACAACCACATACCAAAAAATAAAGTCAACCATCTAACCGACGAAGACCGACCAAAAGTGAATAACACTTATCACTCAACAATCTTTGTAGTGTGCAAACACGTCTATTACGCAACTACCGTAACATCGTAAGCAAAGGGCTAAAACTGATAGCGCCCAAAATGAATATGGCCACGCTAAACCCAAGGTGTACAAAATCGACTATTGTCACACCCGTAACAACATGTGAGCGAAACACGGCTATCGTATCACTAATCACACAACACGGTCCTTACGACCCCACCATCAGTGTATAAAACAACCAATGGATCACGCATCCAACATGGCCGAAACAACCCGAGCCTAAACACGTATGGAGGATGGTCGAAACAACCCGAACCTTAGTGAATTCACAACAACCCGAAATTCACCAACCCAATCCATATTCCCAAAACAAAATGACCGCACAACCCGAGTCACCGTGAATATGCGCAAACCGATATTCACTACCTCCACCCCATAGTATAACCGAGGATGGCCGTACCACTTGAGCCTTAGTGAATCCGAACTACCCGACATTTACTACCTCAAACTATGAGTCCAAACAACAGGGACAATCGTACAACCCGAAACATTGTGAATACGAACAACCCGATATTCACGTCCCAAACCACACAAAAGGAATGGTACTCGCATTTCCCACCGGTACTCGCATTTCCCGATAATGTTATACCATGCCGATATAACACTACTCCCATCACAAATATCCATTAGTATACTTAACACCGCGTACACTAATTCCCCGGGTGGCATCTTAACACGTCGATGCTTCACCCATGATGAAGTCAGCGGACCCCGAAGGTCATGCTTCACCAATATGACATTACTCCCATGATGAAGTCAGCAGACCCCGAAGGTCATGCTTCACCAATCAAAATCCCATGATGAAGTCAGCGGACCCCGAAGGTCATGCTTCACCAATCAACCCCCTTTTGGCCTCGAACAACGAGTAGCATAACATCGCGCTCTGCTACGCCATACTGAATCCTAACGGATACCACTAACCATTCACACAATCGAGCAAGAACCACCTATATCAAACATAGGTACGAAATAATAATTCTCTAAAAGAGAATCCACCACGCACATCCCCTAACCGAGGGACTTCACCTTGCTCGCCAAACACGTCTATTATCTCTCAACGAGATTTCCACATTATCACCTCGGTGATAATTTCAAATCTAAAATCAGAAGTACAATTCACCGAAATTGTACTCTACCACAAATCGACCAAAACTAGGTCCCAACACAAATTTCGGATCTACCATAAACATTATCCGAATTCTCACCCTAAGGTCTCCTCGTGTGGGAGTAAACTCTCCCACTTGGAACTACGTTCCATATCCACAACACGTACAACCGTACAATGCTACCAAAGGTAGACTTTACCAACAATTGGGTTCACACGACCCATCACCACATCTTGCTCCAACCTTGAGCACACGAAGGTTTTTAACCAATTCCTTAAACACTTCGAACGAAAAGTGTACCACAAATTACCCAAACTATACTCTCGCAATCATCCACTAGCTTTAGCTTGTCAAACTTTACCTAGTCACTCATGTACCTAAGGGTTTCACTTCGGTACCCTAAGTACAAAGTAACCGAAACATAATCGGAGTCGAACACCACGCTAGTAGGTATAAAAGAGGCACCTAATGTCGCGTCACGTAGACTCCTTTACCAACATACATCAAGATCCAACACTCGATCTCTCGGGTTTCATCCCACCCGTCGAACCTCATGGTTCATCAACTTCAATATAAAAGCGAACACACGCTTAACGACCGATCACCAAAACCCATTTCCATGGTTTGGTAGAAACATTTCCTAAATACTAAGGAATGCTTGGTTGCACCAAGTCTTACGCCCTTCGCCCGACAATCAAATGTCACCATAGGGTACTTCCATTAGGAACGTCACCCATAACAACAATATGCACAACACAAGTCATTTAACAACTCAAACTCATCGGCACAAAATAAATAATCAAAGGACGTATCTATTAAAACGAAACATACCTTAACGTCTCCTTGCGGCATTCGCCGCCGCCAACTCGGGACAATCCAGCTTGCGATGTCCCTCTTTATGACAATAATAGCACATTCCTTCATTACTTCTCGGCATTGTGCATTCCCATAACTTGTGGCCCCTAACACCACAATTGAAACATCTAGGCACATGAGAACTCGTCGAACCTTTCTCCACGTTACCCATACTCGCACTCGCGCCCTTAGTTTTCTTACTTGGAGCACCATAAGAAACAACCCTTCTCTCACTTGAAGGTTCACCAACCTTCGATCGCGAATAAGACTCGAAACCTCTAGCCAAGGTGAATAACTTCGCAAACGATTTCGCTTGACCCCGGCTAATCTTATTCTGCAAGTCATCATTCAAGGTCTGATAGAAATCCCCCATCAACAAACGATCATTCCCCAAATACTCCGGGCAAAAACGAGCCTTCGCCATAAAGGTCATCTTGAGAGTATTCAAATCCATAGATGCTTGTCGCAAATTTCACAACTCATTACGCAACTCCCACAAATCGGCTGAAGTATGGAACTCCTCGAAGAATTCCTCCTTAAATTCGTCCCACGATAAGGTCAGAAACGTTTCGCCACCGACAAGATCAATCTTACCATCTAACCAATCCCTTGCCCTACCCCGCAACAAACTAGTAGCGAGTCTTGTCCTCTTCTCGGGAGGGCACTCAATAGTACGAAAACACCCTTCGACATCCGAGATTCAAGTTGTGCTTACCAAAGGATCCGGTTTCCCGTCATACATTGGGGGTTTAGTCCTCATGAAGCTCTTAAAACAACGCTCCATTCCACTACTACCCCAAAATTAGGAATACTTCCTATCCATTTCTTCTCGTAACGCACCCACTTGCTTCGCAACGGCGGCCGCAACTCTAGCGTTAAACTCTACGTCATTCATCTCGATCCCGTTTCCCGTCGCCATTCTAAGGAATGCAAAGCGATTAGATCACGAACGTATAAAACCACACACGCAACACCGCCCTATCTTGCTAAACACTCGTCGTATATCACTTATTAGACACAATTTTCACCCGTAATAAGGTTTGCAAGTCCTTATTACACATACACGCCGTATCGACTCGTTAGTACAACGACCGCTTCGCTCGATGATATATGCAAACACAAACAAAATTCTACGTGATATAAACACACGCAAGAATTATTATCACAACACAATAGTACATTAATAATATCCGCATTACTAATATACACGTTAGTCCACCTACAAACAAGGCACTAACTAATAACCCATTCCGACCCGTAATCCTACAAGTCCCGCACAAAATTTAGCGCACACAAAAGTCTAAGTCTAGGCACCTATTTCAAGTCACCTAAATCCCTTAGACCATGCTCTGATACCACTTGTAGCAACCCAACCCGTATTTAAACCGGCCCATAAAATTTTTTCCTTTTTAATATACATTAATAACATTTAGGTCCCATTACACAATTTCCAAAACACATTTTTATTAAAGTAAGTTCAACGAACTTAAATGTGAAGACCCGTCCTAATCCATCCGGACGAAGTCCATATCGATTATAAACGATTCACAACAGTTGATTACATCGCGAGGTACTTGACCTCTATATGATACATTTTACAAACATTGCATTCGATTTTGAAAAGACAATCTTTCATTACATCGAAAGTTGACGGCGTGCATACCATTTTATAATAAATCTAACTATTTTATAATAAATCTAACTATAATTGATTTAATAATAATCTTGATGAACTTAATGACTCGAATGCAACGTCTTTTGAAACATGTCATGAATGACTCCAAGTAATATCTCTAAAATGAGCAAATGCACAGCGGAAGATTTCTTTCGTACCTGAGAATAAACATGCTTTCAAGTATCAACCAAAAGGTTGGTGAGTTCATTAGTTTAACATAAATAATCATTCCATAATTTTAATAGACCACAAGATTTCATATTTCTATTTCGCATAAGCATACATAGAGACAAAAATATCATTCATATGGATTGAACACCTGGTAACCGACATTCACAATATACATATAAGAATATCCCCATCATTCCGGGATCCTCCTTCGGACATGATATAAATTTCAAAGTACTAAAGCATCCGGTACTTTGGATGGGGCTTGTTGGGCCCATAGATCTATATTTAGGATTCGCGTCAATTAGGGTGTCTGTTCCCTAATTCTTAGATTACCAGACTAAAAAGGGCATATTCGGTTTAATAATTCAACCATAGAATGTAGTTTCGATTACTTGTGTCTATTTCGTAAAAGAGTTATAAAAGCAGCGCATGTATTCTCAGTCCCAAAAATATATATTGCCAAAGCATTTAAAAAGGGAGCAAATGAAACTCACCATACTGTATTTTGTAGTAAAAATACATATGATGTCATTTAACAAGTGTAGGTTTGACCTCGGATTCACGAACCTATATCATTTGTATATTTATCAATATACATAGTTATAATTGAATAAATATATATATGAATTTATTAATTATATCCTTTTTATAATAATATTAAATATATTTCGTATATTCATTTTGTACATAAAAATATTAAATTTTGTTATGTTATATATATTAGATATATTTATATATAAATATCATTTGTTTGTTAGTACTAAGATAATATGTTAAGTGATAATAATAATAATAATAATAATAATAATAATAATAATAATAATAATAATAATAATAATAATAATAATAATAATAATAATAATAATAATAATAATAATAATCACGTTAATGATAAAAATAATAATAATAGTAATGATAATTTTTAATAATAATACTAATAATCATAATGATTAAAAAAAATACCTATAATGATGTTAATAGTAGTAATAATAATAATTATAATAATAACAATAATAATACTAATAGTAAAAGTAAAGATGACTACATTAAGGGTATAATCTCCTAAAATAAAATAAAATTGTCTCTGCCAAGACTCGAACCCGCAACCTCTTATTAACCCAACATAACCTCAACCACCTGATCTAGTCTGCTTTCTCTTGATTCAATACCCAAAATAATTATATTAACCCATTTTCGAGCCTGAACAGCGCAGTCACACTTGGCCCAACAGTTCAATCACCCTTAACCCAAACTGAGCAGCTATTTATTGAAAAAAAACTAAACTGCAGCAGCCTAGGTTTGAACCCACGACCTCCTGTTTTAACTCAAACACCCTTAACCATTGTGCTACCAGTTTCTTTCTGTTTTAATTACGATCTAAAAACTATTTAACCCGTACATCTCTGCTCCTAATCATCTTATCACTTTGTTAAAACAAAAAAATAAATAATGATTAGGAGGGTATTATCGTTAAAACTGAATAAAAGTTTAAACGTAGAGCTGCAGTAGCAGCAATGACGAGGAAAACAAATATATATATATATATATATATATATAATTAGCAGTTGAGTGATGAGTTTATGGTTGAAACATAAGTAAACGATTCAGAGATAGAACAATCGTATGTGGTGATTTAACGAGGTGAAGTGGTGAGGTGGTTTATTCATGGTGTGTCGTTGCAACAGAAAACCAATATAGCAGTAATCATGGTGTTGGGTTTCCATGGGTTTTGATGTCAAAAACTTCACAACAGCAACAACTTATGAAGAAGAATGGTGGTGTGGTGATTGTTGTAGGTTGAAGAAGGTGATTAGGGTCTCGATGGTGGTGGATGTTTTACGGTTGTGGTTGATGGTTATCAAGGTGGTGACGGTTATAATGGTGATGATAACCGGAGTCCGGTGGTGGTTTATGATCCAAGCTGTGACGACCCGGGAATTTCTGACTAAATTTAAACTTTATCTTTATATGTTTCCGACACGATAAGCAAAGTCTGTAATTTTTAACCTCAAAAGTTTTGGAACTATAGTCACGTAATCAATTACTCTCTGACTAATTCCGATGATTCACGAACCATTGTTTGTAAATAAAATTGTACATATATATATATATGTAAATATAAATATGTGTAGTAATTTAAAATTATAAAATATAATTTAAACATTGGAATTAGATATGTTAAATAAGATACAAAATAATTAAGTAAAATTTAAAATGAATATATAGACATATGAGATTTATGTATATTATTAAATAATATATATATAGTTAAATGATAAAGATTCAGTAAAAGTTACTATATAATATATTATATGATTATTAAATATTACATAATTAACAATATATTATTAAACAAATTAAATAAGATTTTATTACTTTCATTATTATTATTAATACTAATATTAATATTAATAATTAATATCAGTATTAGTTATACTGTTATAGATAATAGATATAGATAAGAAATCTAATGCAATTAAGTTGTTACCTTTACTAATATTAATATTACTTTCACTACTATTATTAGAATATGTAGTTAATATTAATAACAAAGTTATTATTAATATTTTGTATATTACATAAATATGAAATTGATACAACTGAATTGTTACATAACTACTATTAATATTAGTGTTATTAGTATTGTTGTTATCATTATTCATATCATAATTAGTAGTAAGATTATAATTTTAATTACTATAAATGGTTATGTATTATTATTATCTTTATTAAGATTATTAATATCATTAGTATTATAACTAATAATAAAATTTTAATTTTAGTATTTATGATTAATATTAGTATTATTATTGGATATTATTATTACCATTAATAATTAGTAATATTATTATTATAAATTATTATTGATATCATTTTTAGTATTATTTGATAATATTAACATTATTATTATTATTACTATTATTATTATTAATTCAATTATTAATAGGATTTTAATTAATTATAATTACTAATAATTAATATATTAATATACATTATATTATAGAACGTACTCATTTGGAATCAGGATCTGTTATCAGTAGCTCTCAATCTGTAGCATTATCTTGTTTCTGTCCCCTATTGTGATTCAATCAATAGAAAACATCCAAACTCAGTAGATAACGTAATCTGCTTTTATATATTTTTTTCTTATTTAATTCCTGTTATATTTGTACTGGCTGTCGACTGATTCCATTATAAGATTGACTAATTCATTGTAATATTGGATCCATTCGAACTACCTTCCATTTCCAATATCAATTTCAACAACCCAATACTGTTAAATTAGTTAAATTAATAATATTTTTTTTAAACAGACTGCAAAACCCGTTCTTCAACTTTTGAGCCAAATCACGATTCTGTGTCGCATTTAAAAATCTATAAATGGAGGATTGTTAGAAATCCTTCATTTAATCTATATATAAAGTTTCAGTTCTTAATTCATAAAATCAAAGTCGAATTTCGAAGTCAAAGATATATTTTCAAAAGTCAAAATAATAGTTCTTCTCAAAATTCGTTTTTAATTCGATGTTTCAGATTCAATTAGGTACACAGATAGTTTCTAAAGGGGTTTTGCAACCTATTTCATGAAGTAAGTTTTTGTTAAAACGATCTCTAATTAAAAATCAAGATTTTTTTTTCTGTATGTGTCGAGACTGCAGTAGCAGTTTTTATTTTTATTTTTATTTTTTTTTTTTTCTCGTTTTCCTTTTAATGCTAACATCTGACATCTGATTTCTATTATTTACAAATGTTTTAAAATATCTTAATTGGGACAATTTAAAACTGTCTTGGCCGATTTATATGGTTGAAGAGAAGATGAAAGGGAAACAGAAGTTAATAGGTTAAATAATATTTAGAAGAGTTATGATCAGTAAAAATCGAATGGATCAGTTGGTTAAGGTTGTTTGTTTGTATCCGAGAGGTCTCGGGCTCGAGTCCGGGCAAGGGAAATTATATTCTTTTTGGAACCTATTCTTGTGAGGTAGTAGTCTTTTATTGTTATTGTTATTACTTCATTATTATTATAATTATTATTATTATTATTATTATTATTATTATTATTATTATTATTATTATTATTATTATTATTATTATTATTATTATTGATTATGGTTATGGTTATTATTAAGATATAAGTGTTATTAGTTCCTAAGAATTAAAGTATAATTATTATTATTATCATTTATCTAATTAATAGTATTATCATTATTATTATTACTAATATTATCATTAAGTATTATTATTATTATTATTATTATTATTATTATTATTATTATTATCACTATATTATTATTATTATTACTAGTATTAGTATTAGTATTATTATTATTATTAATATTATTATGATTATTATTATTATTATTGTAATATTATGATTATCGTCATTAAGATGATTATGAACATATTAACAACATTCATGCTACAAAATTAATAATAAAAGTGATACGATAAAAATTATGAAAAATGGTCATAATTATTTAAATATAGGTACAATTATGAATACGATTACAAATTTAAGTTATAGAAACTGTAGTCATAAGTTTAGAAATTATAAGAAACTTAGGATAAATCTGATATGTATTATTAGCACTGATATTATTATCATTTACTAAAAGTATCATTTTAATTAAAATTATCAAAATTAGCATTTTTATTAAGATTACCATATACATTAAAATAGATACTATTACTACTAATATTATTACTATTATTAGTATCATTACTATTATCATTCTTGTCAATACTGGTATTATTACAAATAGATATTTTATACAACAATACATTACAATAATATTAATATTACGTATCATTATATGGTTATTATTAAAATGATAATTACTAAATTATATATATAAAATGTATCAGTTAATACACAAATATATATTGTTATCATATATAAAACCTTACATATATATGTATAATATAAATAATGATAAATATTAACTAACTATATAAAATATATAAATTAAATATATTAAAATGATCCAAATAACATGAAATATAACAAGTATATTATTAATAATAATATATATAAACTTGCTCGATTACGATTATATGTTTTAATAAATATACAATTGATATAGGTTCGTGAATCTGAGGCCAACCCTGCATTGTTCAATATAGTCATATGTATTTTTACTACAAAATACATTAGGTGAGTTTCATTAATCCCTTTTTAAATGCTTTTGCAATATATATATTTGGGACTGAGAATACATGCGCTGTTTTTATAACTGTTTTACGAAATAGACACAAGTAATTGAAACTACATTATACGGTTGAATGATCGAAACTGAGTATGCCCCTTTTTATTAAGTCTGGTAATCTAAGAATTAGGGAACAGACACCCTAATTGACGCGAACTCTAAAGATAGATCTATCGGGCCCAACAAGCCCCATCCAAAGTACCGGATGCTTTAGTACTTCGAAATTTATATCATGTCCGAAGGAGGATCCCGGAATGATGGGGATATTCTTATATGCATATTGTGAATGTCG
Source organism: Rutidosis leptorrhynchoides (assembly GCF_046630445.1). NCBI lineage: Eukaryota > Viridiplantae > Streptophyta > Magnoliopsida > Asterales > Asteraceae > Rutidosis > Rutidosis leptorrhynchoides. The sequence goes on from NC_092334.1 coordinate 84,741,088, forward strand.
GTTACCAGGTGTTCAATCCATATGAATGATATTTTTGTCTCTATGGATGGGACGTATGTTTATGAGAAATGGAAATATGAAATCTTGTGGTCTATTAAAACTATGAAATGATTATTTATGATAAACTAATGAACTCACCAACCTTTTGGTTGACAATTGAAAGCATGTTTATTCTCAGGTATGAAAGAAATCTTCCGCTGTGCATTTGCTCATTTTAGAAACATTACTTGGAGTCATTCATGGCATATTTCAAAAGACGTTGCATTCGAGTCGTCGAGTTCATCAAGATTATTATTAAGTCAATTATAGTTGGATATATTCTGAAATTGTATGCATGCCGTCAATTTTCGTTGTAAAGAAAGAATGTCTTTTAAAATTGAATGCAATGTTTGTAAAATGTGTTATATAGAGGTCAAATACCTCGCGATGTAATCAACTGTTGTGAATCGTTTATAATCGATATGGATTTCGTCCGGATGGATTAGGACGGGTTTTCACAGTTGGTATCAGAGCAGAGGTCTTAGCGAACCAGGTCTGCATTAGTGTGTCTAACTGATAAGTCGTTAGGATGCATTAGTAAGTCTGGACTTCGACCGTGTCTGCATGTCAAAAAGTTTTGCTTATCATTTTGTGTCAAAAATTATCTGCTTATCATTCTTAGTCTAGACACGTCTTGCTGCATTGACTGCATGAATAGTGTATAGACAAAATTCATATCTTAGCGTATCTGACAATTCATATCTTAGCGTATCTGTTACTGTAGACCTTGCCTGATATCTCTCGTAAATTTCTCCTTAATTTAAGGGATCCTGGTACTATATATATCTATGCAAATTATGCATTGAGAATACCATCCAACTATAAATTGCTGTCACTAAACTCTTCATACCAAAAATCTTTCCTGAGATCGCGTAAGATGGCCTCTACGAATCAACCAAGTTCCTCTGACTCCGAAGACAGCGTGACAGGAGCACACCAACCAATCAACTACCGTGATTACTGGAGAAAATGGGGGTGGGTTCGCCACATACTCACCCTATGGAGAAGGGAAGAAGGTACTCCATATCATGAATCGAATCTACCACCTAACCTTGGAGTACTTGACCCGCTCACCGGCGAACCCGTTCGCAACACCGTTTATACCCTATTTGCAAGAATTTTTCGTCTTGAATCTACCATTAACGGAACTAGAGAAGATATCCGACCACTACCTCACACTGATAATCAACCAGGGTTAGTAGAAGAAGTTAGAGAACTCCGAGCTCGAGTATTAACTTTAGAGAGCACGATATACAATTTGCAAGCACCAGCTGTATCACCAACACCGGTACCATCACCAGCCTCAGCACCAATGGGACCAGTACAACCAACAACCCAAGTTTCAACAATCCATGCCTCAACATCTCATTCTGTACCTCGAGTATAATCATCGTTCTACGAATCGTTGTACATCATTTATCTTCGTTCGACATGGCGATTAGGTAATCTCTAATGTTTTAGAGATTATATATTCTTATTCTAACGGTAAATCAAATGAGTTTAATATCATATTGACTCATTAAATCCATAATTACGTCTGAAGAAAATATATATGTATATATGTTTTCATAAAGATTGTAATTAAAATTTTTATTGTACAAACTGTTAATGGTGAAAATATTTTAACGGGTAGGTAATACCCGAGGAATATTTAGATTTCGCATTAATAAGTTACACTGTACATTCTTCGAATCTGATTCAACAGTCATTTACTATCCTACTTGCAACCACAGCTATACGAATCCGTTCATCACAGAATAACCATTTTCATTCAATTTCATATTTGGATTTTGACCTATCAGAATCCGACAAGTGGCATAATGAAGAAAATATTGGACAAAATAAAATTTGTTAGAAACAAACAAATTAACTATGAGAAATTTTGTTAAGAATCCACGCTAACAAAATCCTAGCTAACTGATTACATTTTATTTATCGCAATTTATTTTATCACAATTTACATTCTCGCAATTTTATTTATCGTCATTAAATTTCTGTTATTTACTTTACGCACTTTATTTATCGTTATTTAATTTTCTGTTATATATTTTACGCACTTTAAATATCGGGACACGTATACAAGGTTTTGACATATCATATCGACGCATCTATATATATTATTTGGAATCACCATAGACACTCTATATGCAGTAATGATCGAGTTCTCTATACAGGATTGAGGTTGATTCTACAATAATATATATAGTTTGAGTTGTGATCGAGTCTGAGACGTATACGGGTCACGACACGTATTAATTAATACGAATATTATATATTAAACTATATATGAATTATTGGACTGTCAACTTTGGACTATCGACTGTGGACTAATAACATTGGACAATTAAAATGAATTAAAATATTGATTATAACATATGAAACTAAACAATTCTTCAAGTTGCCACTTGATTTCGTCTTAAACAACATTTGTATCTTCACGATTACATTCTGCGTTGAAACCTTTCATGATTCTTGAAAACACCTCAATCGAGAGGATGAACCAACCGCACTTCATTTACGGAAGAAAAGATTGATGCATATAGTAATGCACTTGAAAGACTCTCGGAAACTGAGTAAACGTTCAATACATAACTGTGCTAATTTCTTTAGTGTTATTATTACTCAAAATAACTTTGCAGTTCTTCTTCAAAATAGCCAAATTTTGTCACAGCTCCAGCAAGACAACTTCGACTTTTCGTACGAAACAACCTTATTATAACGTTGATATATACACGTGCTCTTTTATTGTTACCAGGGAACCTTTCATATTCCACCATATTACCATCAGCGTTTAATCATCTAAAAACATAATTTTACTGAAACCACCTCGGATTAATAACCGATGATTCAGATATCATAGCATTAAATGCTGAAGAAACAGAATAATGGTAGATGGTCTAAACGGCCAAAAGTTTGATGATAAAGAAAGGAGTGTTAGGAACGCTCGAAATTGGGTATTGAAAAACAGATTGAGCTACCCATGAAGGAGACCAAGGACAAATACAAGGACCAAACCCTATATTCAAAGGATTCAGGTAATTCTGGATCCGTTGAAATCTTTAGAGAATATCTTGCTCCGGAGTCATGTTAAAATCTTGCGAAAAATCTTTCTCCATCAACCATCGAACTTAGAAATTCCAAAATATCATCATCAATATCTTCGATATTTCTGAGGATATTTTCATAAATATTCTCGTCCGAAATTATATACCTCTTCGTGCTTCCTGTGTGTCATTATATTGGAAACATTCAATAGAAAAATTTAGTACCGAAAAGCAGATTATGCGAAACTATGAAGAAAGCCGTGGAAAAATCACAAAGAATAAGTTTGACTTCAAAGAATCCAAATGATTCAATGTCTGCTAAAGTCTTTAGTGAATATCATGCTCCTTACTCTAAACCCTTGCGGATAATAGTTTCTATCATCCTCTGATCTTAGATATTCCGAGATATTATCGTATCTTTCATTATAAATATCCTTGATATTTCTGAATATATTTTCATAACTATTCTTATATGAAATCATTAATCTCTTCGTGCTATCAGTGTTACATCATATAGAAACTGTTAGTTTCTATATTCTGTAAACTTTCGAATTTAAAATATGAATGTTTTTGAAGTAGTGTTGGGAACTGATGCATGAGTTAGTATAATATAATGACACTTGATCAACGTGATTATATTACAGTAAGTCATGCTGAGTTTCTAAATGGAATGTGATGATTCACAGATTACAACGTCATCATGTGCTATGTTACACGACTCTTACGTTCTGTCTAATCTATAAACATATCAAGAACATATTTTTCTTGATAGTTCTATCTTTCCTGGATATTCTGGTAATTTGACGAATCAAGATCGTGCTATTACCATTTCTATCTTAGAACATTAACTATGTTCATTTCGAAATTCATATCTACGAATTCTGGACCATTATTCGCTTGACTTAAAGTCGGGAAGAGAAAACAAAAGTATGAAGCTCCAATACATAGGGGAAAATATAAAGCCCAACAACAACACCGAAATTACAAACCGTGTATGTCGATGTTTATCGCAACATAAAGACACGGGAGAATTAAAAACACTATAACCCCAAGGGCGAAGTAGAAGAAAGCAGATTCCTCTGGTGAAAGTTGGAAAAGGAGTATGATTGTTGCGATAGAAAGGATAATGACAAGGATCGAAACTGGATTAAGCACTTTCAGAATCTTTTGGATGTATGAAACAAGAAGGAAAGTATAGGAATGGTGAAAATAATGGAACGGAAGAGTTTAATTTATAATGGAAATATCAGATAGAGTAATCGAAGCAGATCATCGTATTTAATTAGAGAGATCTTAATTTCCTTATTCGCCGAAGAATCAGATCTTATAGATTTCCAAGATTTTCTTTTAAATCCCTTGAATTCCGGAATTCAACCCAGGCAACGTCAAAAGTTAAAACGAAACTTCATTTATTCATTTCACTTTATTGTGATAGCTTCATTCGTGCTCTTCGAATAATCGAATTATTTTTTCTGTATTAATCAATAATGATAAAACTCTATTTATCAACTCATATGCGTCATGAAAACATTTTTATTGTTAACCATGACGACCATACTCAAATTTCGGGACGAAATTTCTTTAACGGGTAGGTACTGTGACGACCCGGGAATTTCTGACTAAATTTAAACTTTATCTTTATATGTTTCCGACACGATAAGCAAAGTCTGTAATTTTTAACCTCAAAAGTTTTGGAACTATAGTCACGTAATCAATTACTCTCTGACTAATTCCGATGATTCACGAACCATTGTTTGTAAATAAAATTGTACATATATATATATATGTAAATATAAATATGTGTAGTAATTTAAAATTATAAAATATAATTTAAACATTGGAATTAGATATGTTAAATAAGATACAAAATAATTAAGTAAAATTTAAAATGAATATATAGACATATGAGATTTATGTATATTATTAAATAATATATATATAGTTAAATGATAAAGATTCAGTAAAAGTTACTATATAATATATTATATGATTATTAAATATTACATAATTAACAATATATTATTAAACAAATTAAATAAGATTTTATTACTTTCATTATTATTATTAATACTAATATTAATATTAATAATTAATATCAGTATTAGTTATACTGTTATAGATAATAGATATAGATAAGAAATCTAATGCAATTAAGTTGTTACCTTTACTAATATTAATATTACTTTCACTACTATTATTAGAATATGTAGTTAATATTAATAACAAAGTTATTATTAATATTTTGTATATTACATAAATATGAAATTGATACAACTGAATTGTTACATAACTACTATTAATATTAGTGTTATTAGTATTGTTGTTATCATTATTCATATCATAATTAGTAGTAAGATTATAATTTTAATTACTATAAATGGTTATGTATTATTATTATCTTTATTAAGATTATTAATATCATTAGTATTATAACTAATAATAAAATTTTAATTTTAGTATTTATGATTAATATTAGTATTATTATTGGATATTATTATTACCATTAATAATTAGTAATATTATTATTATAAATTATTATTGATATCATTTTTAGTATTATTTGATAATATTAACATTATTATTATTATTACTATTATTATTATTAATTCAATTATTAATAGGATTTTAATTAATTATAATTACTAATAATTAATATATTAATATACATTATATTATAGAACGTACTCATTTGGAATCAGGATCTGTTATCAGTAGCTCTCAATCTGTAGCATTATCTTGTTTCTGTCCCCTATTGTGATTCAATCAATAGAAAACATCCAAACTCAGTAGATAACGTAATCTGCTTTTATATATTTTTTTCTTATTTAATTCCTGTTATATTTGTACTGGCTGTCGACTGATTCCATTATAAGATTGACTAATTCATTGTAATATTGGATCCATTCGAACTACCTTCCATTTCCAATATCAATTTCAACAACCCAATACTGTTAAATTAGTTAAATTAATAATATTTTTTTTAAACAGACTGCAAAACCCGTTCTTCAACTTTTGAGCCAAATCACGATTCTGTGTCGCATTTAAAAATCTATAAATGGAGGATTGTTAGAAATCCTTCATTTAATCTATATATAAAGTTTCAGTTCTTAATTCATAAAATCAAAGTCGAATTTCGAAGTCAAAGATATATTTTCAAAAGTCAAAATAATAGTTCTTCTCAAAATTCGTTTTTAATTCGATGTTTCAGATTCAATTAGGTACACAGATAGTTTCTAAAGGGGTTTTGCAACCTATTTCATGAAGTAAGTTTTTGTTAAAACGATCTCTAATTAAAAATCAAGATTTTTTTTTCTGTATGTGTCGAGACTGCAGTAGCAGTTTTTATTTTTATTTTTATTTATTTATTTTTTTTTTCTCGTTTTCCTTTTAATGCTAACATCTGACATCTGATTTCTATTATTTACAAATGTTTTAAAATATCTTAATTGGGACAATTTAAAACTGTCTTGGCCGATTTATATGGTTGAAGAGAAGATGAAAGGGAAACAGAAGTTAATAGGTTAAATAATATTTAGAAGAGTTATGATCAGTAAAAATCGAATGGATCAGTTGGTTAAGGTTGTTTGTGTGTATCCGAGAGGTCTCGGGCTCGAGTCCGGGCAAGGGAAATTATATTCTTTTTGGAACCTATTCTTGTGAGGTAGTAGTCTTTTATTGTTATTGTTATTACTTCATTATTATTATAATTATTATTATTATTATTATTATTATTATTATTATTATTATTATTATTATTGATTATGGTTATGGTTATTATTAAGATATAAGTGTTATTAGTTCCTAAGAATTAAAGTATAATTATTATTATTATCATTTATCTAATTAATAGTATTATCATTATTATTATTACTAATATTATCATTAAGTATTATTATTATTATTATTATTATTATTATTATTATTATTATTATCACTATATTATTATTATTATTACTAGTATTAGTATTAGTATTATTATTATTATTAATATTATTATGATTATTATTATTATTATTGTAATATTATGATTATCGTCATTAAGATGATTATGAACATATTAACAACATTCATGCTACAAAATTAATAATAAAAGTGATACGATAAAAATTATGAAAAATGGTCATAATTATTTAAATATAGGTACAATTATGAATACGATTACAAATTTAAGTTATAGAAACTGTAGTCATAAGTTTAGAAATTATAAGAAACTTAGGATAAATCTGATATGTATTATTAGCACTGATATTATTATCATTTACTAAAAGTATCATTTTAATTAAAATTATCAAAATTAGCATTTTTATTAAGATTACCATATACATTAAAATAGATACTATTACTACTAATATTATTACTATTATTAGTATCATTACTATTATCATTCTTGTCAATACTGGTATTATTACAAATAGATATTTTATACAACAATACATTACAATAATATTAATATTACGTATCATTATATGGTTATTATTAAAATGATAATTATTAAATTATATATATAAAATGTATCAGTTAATACACAAATATATATTGTTATCATATATAAAACCTTACATATATATGTATAATATAAATAATGATAAATATTAACTAACTATATAAAATATATAAATTAAATATATTAAAATGATCCAAATAACATGAAATATAACAAGTATATTATTAATAATAATATATATAAACTTGCTCGATTACGATTATATGTTTTAATAAATATACAATTGATATAGGTTCGTGAATCCGAGGCCAACCCTGCATTGTTCAATATAGTCATATGTATTTTTACTACAAAATACATTAGGTGAGTTTCATTAATCCCTTTTTAAATGCTTTTGCAATATATATATTTGGGACTGAGAATACATGCGCTGTTTTTATAACTGTTTTACGAAATAGACACAAGTAATTGAAACTACATTATACGGTTGAATGATCGAAACTGAGTATGCCCCTTTTTATTAAGTCTGGTAATCTAAGAATTAGGGAACAGACACCCTAATTGACGCGAACTCTAAAGATAGATCTATCGGGCCCAACAAGCCCCATCCAAAGTACCGGATGCTTTAGTACTTCGAAATTTATATCATGTCCGAAGGAGGATCCCGGAATGATGGGGATATTCTTATATGCATATTGTGAATGTCGGTTACCAGGTGTTCAATCCATATGAATGATATTTTTGTCTCTATGGATGGGACGTATGTTTATGAGAAATGGAAATATGAAATCTTGTGGTCTATTAAAACTATGAAATGATTATTTATGATAAACTAATGAACTCACCAACCTTTTGGTTGACAATTGAAAGCATGTTTATTCTCAGGTATGAAAGAAATCTTCCGCTGTGCATTTGCTCATTTTAGAAACATTACTTGGAGTCATTCATGGCATATTTCAAAAGACGTTGCATTCGAGTCGTCGAGTTCATCAAGATTATTATTAAGTCAATTATAGTTGGATATATTCTGAAATTGTATGCATGCCGTCAATTTTCGTTGTAAAGAAAGAATGTCTTTTAAAATTGAATGCAATGTTTGTAAAATGTGTTATATAGAGGTCAAATACCTCGCGATGTAATCAACTGTTGTGAATCGTTTATAATCGATATGGATTTCGTCCGGATGGATTAGGACGGGTTTTCACACAAGCTCGGAGTTAAGATTGATCAAAAGGTGGGTTTGTATTGAGTTCATATGAAACAAGAAACAGAATATGTATAGATATTTTGGTTGAGTGGGATAGTGGTTTTGTGATAGTACTCGATCAAAAGAATAAAATATCGTAGTCGTCAACAATAATCAAGCTTTGATTTATCATCATCGTTTTGTGGGTTTCGTTGTCAACAGAATTACAAGGTTGGGGTTTTAGTTTTCATTGTAGATTGGACAGGAGCAACCAAGAATGATTCAAATAATATCGATTAGTTTTTACATACTACAGTGTAATTCCATTGTTATATAAAAGATTCATGGGTCACCATTTGTAATTGGACAACAAAAAATATATATATAAAGTCGATGGGTACCTCTAACTTATTTTGTTTATTATTGATAATGTAATCTGTGATTTATACTGGATTAGAGACATGAATCAATTAGGTTACAGTATGATAGCTACCATAAACTAATTCTACGATTTTTCATGCCTTTATGTATAATTTATAATAATTAATAAATATAGTAATAATAATATTATTATTAAATAATAATAATAATAATATTATTGATAAAAATAAGAATGATAAAAATAATAGTATGGTAATATTAATATTAACAATAATGATAGTTTTAATTAATGATAATGATACTTTAAATAATAATAATTTTTTAACATAATGATATTAATAATATTTAATAATAATAATGATAAGCATAATAATAAGAATTATAATTTTAAAGATAATAATAATCAAAAATTTAATTAAATCATAACTAATTTGTAATTTCAATCTTTCTCATAAAAATATTTATAATAGAAATCTTTATTATGCTAACCTTAAAACTATTAGAATTTATTAATCACCATTATATCAATAATAATAATATAATTAATACTATCATTGATGTTAGTATTATTAATTATAATGAGAGTAATAATAATATTATGATACTATATTCTTAATTTGTGATTATATCTAATATATTAATATTTCATATTATTTATAATATTGAATAATTACATAATATCTATAACTTTTATATATCTCAATATACATCTAATGATTTTGTATAGAATTCCTATATATCTATACATAGATTTATTTTAGTAACAACTTCTTTATCTTGAATTTTATTTTACATATATAATTTTAAATGCTTAAATTATATTTTATAAATTTCAAATTAAGATACATATACTTACATATATATATATACATATTTATTTACAAACAATTGTTCGTGAATCGTCGAGCATAGTCAAAGGGTAATTGAATACATGAACATAGTTTTCAAAGTTTTTGAGATTTCAACATTACAGACTTTGCTTATCGTATCGGAAACATATAAAGATTAAGGTTAAATTTGGTCGGAAATTCCCGGGTCGTCACAGTACCTACCCGTCAAAGGAATTTCGTCCCCGAAATTCGATCGAGGTCGTCATGGATAACAATAAGAATGTTTTCATGACAAATATGAGTTGATAATTAGAGTTTTATCATCATTGAGTAATATGGATAAAACAATTCGTTTACTCGAAGCGTATGGCTGAAGCTATTATAACAGAGTGAAATGAGGAATAGGAATTCGTCTTAACCAGTGACGTAGTCATGGTTGGTTTTAGAAAATAAGGTGCGTCTTAACTTTTGGCGTTGTCTTGGTTGAATTCCGGAATTCAAGGGATTTTAAGAAAATTTTCGAAATCTAAAAGATTTGATTCTTCTGCGAATAAGGGAGTTAAGATCTCTATAATTAAATACGGTGATCTGCCTTGATTACTCTGTCTGATATTTCCATTATAAATTTACTTTTTCCATTCCATTAGTTTCCACCACTTCTATACCTTCTTTCTCAGTTCATATATCCAAAAGATTATAATGATGCTTAATCCGGTTCTAATCCTTGTTCTTATTCTGACTATCGCAATGATCGTTCTTCTTTTCCAACTCCCACCGGAAGAATCTGTTTATTTCTACTATGCTCTAGGGATTATTGTATTTATAATCCTCCCGTATCTTTATATTGCTATACGAACTGATATCCACAGTTTGTAATTTCGGTGTTGTTGTTGGGCTTAATATTTTCTCTTATATTTTGGAGCTCTTTGCCTTTTTATTATCCTCCCGACCTCTAGTAAAGCGAGTAACGGTCCAGAATTCATAAGTATGGAATTTTGGAAAAACATCATGTTCTAAATAAGAAAGAATGTATTAGCACGATTTGAGTTGTCAAATTATCAGAATCACTGAGAATAGAACTATCAAGAATATATTTTCTTGATATGTTCAGAAGTTAATCTGAATGAAAATTTTTTTGTGACATGACACATGATGACGTTATAATCTGTGAGTCATCATGTTCCATTTAGAAACTCAGCATGACTTACTATAATATAATCACGTTGATCAAGTGTCATTATATTATACTAACTCATAAATCAGTTCCTAACACTACTTCAAAAACATTCATTTTTTAAATTCAAAGGTTCGCAGAATATAGACACTAAAACAGTTTCCTTTTATGATGCAATACGGATAGCGCAGAGAGATAATTAATATCGAACGAGAATATTTATGAAGATATCTTCAGAAATATTGAGGATATTAATAAAGAAAGGTACGATGATATCTTATGATTTCATAATCAAATTGTGATGAAGAAATTCATTCAAGATGATTTAGAGTGATTAAGGAGCAAGGTATTCACTAAAGATTTCATCAAAAACAGAATCATCTGGATTCTTTATGTACAAGTTTAGTCCTTGTAATTTGTTCAGAGTCTCCTTCATGGTTTGCTCAATTCGGTTTCCAGTTTCAACTTTTCTGAGCTTTTCCAACATACTATTCTTTATCATCAAACTTCTGATGATTAAGGTCGTTTACAATTGCCTACGGTTTCTGCTGCTTCATTCAGCTTTTTCAACATTCAGAGTATTGATTCGTAGACTGGGTGCTTTTCAGAATTTCAGAATGGAAGATCATAATTCTAAGAGATGAATGTTATACATATAACTGTTGATGTAGACATACTGTGAGTTTTCAAAGTACTGATTGCTGATTCCCGGTAATTGGTGTGGTAGTTGTCGTTACAAGATACGGATGAGTATATGATAGGGTTTCAACGAATAAATATAATAATTTATCAGAGAGATTTAAGCCAAGAAGCAACGAGGTTGCTGATACGTCTGCTGGTAATATGGTGGAATATAAAAGGTTCTCCGGTAACAATAAAAGAGCACACATATAAATCAAGGTTATAATAAGGTTGTTTCGAACGAAAAGTCAAAGTTGACTTGCTGGAGCTGTGACAAAATTTGCTAATTTGGAAATGGATTGCAAAGTTATTTTGGGTAATAATAACACTAAGAAATTAGCATAGCTATGTTTTAAATGTTTACTCAGTTGCCGAGAGTTTCTCAGGTGAATAGCTATGTGCATCAATCTTCTCTTCCGTAGTTTATTGGTGGTTGGTTCTTCCTCTAGATTGAGGTGTTTTCAAGAATCATGAAAAGTTTGAACGCAGATTGTAATTGTCAAGATACAAATGAGGTTTAAGATGAAATCAAGTGGCAAACTTAAAGATATGTTTAGTTTCATAAGTTATAATTAATATTTTAATTCATTTTAATTGTCCAGTGTTGGTAGTCCTCGATTGATAGTCCACAGTTAGCAATTCAACAATTCATATATAATTTAATATATAATATTCGAATTAATTAATACGTATCGTGACCCGTATTCGTCTCAGACTCGATCACAACTCAAACTATATATATTATTGTAGAATCAACCTCAACCCTGTATAGCTAACTCTCGCATTACTGCATATAGAGTGTCTATGGTTATTCCAAATAATATATATAGATGCGTCGATATGATATGTCAAAACCTTGTATACGTGTCCCGATATTTAAAGTGCGTAAAATAAATACAGAAATTAAATGACGATAAATAAAATGCGTAAAGTAAATAACAGAAATTAAATGACGATAAATATAATTGCGAGAATGTAAATTGCGATAACTAAATTGCGATAAATAAAATGTAATCAGTTAGCTAGGAACAATTAGCTAGGAACAGTTAGCGTGAATTCTTAACAAAATTCCTCATAGTTAATTTGTTTGTTTCTAACAAATTTTATTTTGTCAAATGTTTTCTTCATTATGCCACTTGTTGGATTCTGAGAAGTCAAAATCCAAATATGAAATTGAATGAAAATGGTTATTTTGTGATGAACAGATTCGTATATCGGTGAATGTAAGTAGGATAGTAAATGACTGTTGTATCAGATTCGAAGAATGTACAGTGTAACTTACTAAAGTGAAATCTAAGTATTCCTTAGGTATTACCTACCCGTTAAAATATTTTCACCATTAACAGTTTGTACAAAAGAATTTTTAATTACAATCTCTATGAAAACATATATACATATATATTTTCTTCAGATGTAATCATGGATTTAATGAGTTAATATGATATTAAACTCATCTGATTTACGGCTAGAACTAGAGTACATAATCTCTAAAACATTTATAGATTACATATCCATCATGTCGTACGAAGATAAATGTTGTAGAATGTCATATAGAACGATGATTATGCTCGAGGTACAGAATGAGATGTTGAGGCATGGATCGTTGATGGTACTGGTGCTGTTACTGATGGTAATGTTGGTGCCGGTGATGTTGCTGAAGCTGGTACATTTTGCACCATATTCTCTAAATTGATTATTCGAGCGCGAAGTTCGTTGACTTATTACTCCAGGATGATTGTCGGTCGGAACGAGCGGATGAATAAGGTTCAGAATTGTGGATAGAATATAATCTTGTCGAGTTACCCTGGAAATGAGACTGAAAATGGTGTCTCGAACAGGTTCGCCGGTAAACGCTTCAGGTTCATTGTCAAGAGGTGAATTCGGTTGGTGGAAGGGATTACCTTCTACGCGTTTCCATTAATTAAGTTGACTACGAACCCATTAGATGAATTGATAATGACTGATTGGTTGATTCATGCCGATGACGCTGTTTTCGGAGCTTAGGTGAACATCTATGTCGGAATAGCTGTCGGAATAACTATCGGAATAGCTATTGGAATCTGAGGGACTCGAACTGGTTGCAGGATTCATCTCGTACGATCAGATGAAGGATTTTTCGATAAGAAATAGATTATAGGATGTAGATTAGTACCCTGCAATACATAATTTACATATGCATATATATAATACTAAAATCCCATAAGTTACGGAGGAATCTACGAAAGTTGTCAGGCAAAGTTACAGTAACAGATACGCTAAGATATGAAGTAGCAGATACGCTAAGATATGAATTTTGTCTATACATTAATCATGCAATCAATGCAATAAGATGTGTCTAGACTAATGATGATAAGCAAGTGATTCTCTAAGAATGATAAGCAGGTAATTTTCGACAAGAAATGATAAGCAAAACTTTTGACATAAAGACACAGTCGAAGTCCAGACTCACTAAGGCATCCTAACGACTTATCAGTTAGACACACTAATGCAGACCTAGTTCGCTAAGACCACCGCTCTGATACCAACTGTGAAGACCCGTCCTAATCCATCCGGACGAAGTCCATATCGATTATAAACGATTCACAACAGTTGATTACATCGCGAGGTACTTGACCTCTATATGATACATTTTACAAACATTGCATTCAATTTTGAAAAGACAATCTTTCATTACATCGAAAGTTGACGGCGTGCATACCATTTTATAATAAATCTAACTATAATTGATTTAATAATAATCTTGATGAACTTAATGACTCGAATGCAACGTCTTTTGAAACATGTCATGAATGACTCCAAGTAATATCTCTAAAATGAGCAAATGCACAGCGGAAGATTTCTTTCGTACCTGAGAATAAACATGCTTTCAAGTGTCAACCAAAAGGTTGGTGAGTTCATTAGTTTAACATAAATAATCATTCCATAATTTTAATAGACCACAAGATTTCATATTTCCATTTCGCATAAACATACGTCGCATACATAGAGACAAAAATATCATTCATATGGATTGAACACCTGGTAACTGACATTCACAATATACATATAAGAATATCTCCATCATTCCAGGATCCTCCTTCGAACATGATATAAATTTCGAAGTACTAAAGTATCCGGTACTTTGGATGGGGCTTGTTGGGCCCGATAGATCTATCTTTAGGATTCGCGTCAATTAGGGTGTCTGTTCCCTAATTCTTAGATTACCAGACTAAAAAGGGCATATTCGGTTTAATAATTCAACCATAGAATGTAGTTTCGATTACTTGTGTCTATTTCGTAAAACAGTTATAAAAGCAGCGCATGTATTCTCAGTCCCAAAAATATATAATGCAAAAGCATTTAAAAAGGGAGCAAATGAAACTCACCATACTGTATTTTGTAGTAAAAATACATATGATGTCATTTAACAAGTGTAGGTTTGACCTCGGATTCACGAACCTATATCATTTGTATATTTATGAATATACATAGTTATAATTGAATAAATATATATATGAATTTATTAATTATATCCTTTTTATAATAATATTAAATATATTTCGTATATTCATTTTGTACATAAAAATATTAAATTTTGTTATGTTATATGTATTAGATATATTTATATATAAATATCATTTGTTTGTTAGTACTAAGATAATATGTTAAGTGATAATAATAATAATAATAATAATAATAATAATAATAATAATAATAATAATAATAATAATAATAATAATAATAATAATAATAATAATAATAATAATAATAATCACGTTAATGATAAAAATAATAATAATAGTAATGATAATTTTTAATAATAATACTAATAATCTTAATGATTTTAAAAAAAAATACCTATAATGATGTTAATAGTAGTAATAATAATAATTATAATAATAACAATAATAATACTAATAGTAAAAGTAAAGATGACTACCTTAAGGGTATAATCTCCTAAAATAAAATAAAATTGTCTCTTCCAAGACTCGAACCCGCAACCTCTTATTAACCCAACATAACCTCAACCACTTGATCTAGTCTGCTTTCTCTTGATTCAATACCCAAAATAATTATATTAACCCATTTTCGAGCCTGAACAGCCCAGTCACACTTGGCCCAACAGTTCAATCACCCTTAACCCAAACTGAGCAGCTATTTATTGAAAAAAAACTAAACTGCAGCAGCCTAGGTTCGAACCCACGACCTCCTGCTTTAACTCAAACACCCTTAACCATTGTGCTACCAGTTTCTTTCTGTTTTAATTACGATCTAAAAACTATTTAACCCGAACATCTCTGCTCCTAATCATCTTATCACTTTGTTAAAACAAAAAAATAAATAATGATTAGGAGGGTATTGTGTCGGTCATGAAGCTCCAATTCGTCCATCATGCACAACTGGATCCCATAATTTACAATGCTTTCTATAAAGTAACAATAATACATTCCATTTTGATAACTTTAGATCATAAATATATTGAAATGTCCCGTTCTTATTGATTAAAAACGTTCCATATTAATTGATTTCGTTGCGAGGTTTTGACCTCTATATGAGACGTTTTTCAAAGACTGCATTCATTTTTAAAACAAACCATAACCTTTATTTCATAAATAAAGGTTTAAAAAGCTTTACGTAGATTATCAAATAATGATAATCGAAAATATCATGTTTACACACGACCATTACATAATGGTTTACAATACAAATATGTTACATCGAAATCAGTTTCTTGAATGTAGTTTTTACACAGTATTATACAAACATGGACTCCAAATCTTGTCCTTATTTTAGTATGCAACAGCGGAAGCTCTTAATAATCACCTGAGAATAAACATGCTTAAAACGTCAACAAAAATGTTGGTGAGTTATAGGTTTAACCTATATATATCAAATCATAATAATAGACCACAAGATTTCATATTTCAATACACATCCCATACATAGAGATAAAAATCATTCATATGGTGAACACCTAGTAACCGACATTAACAAGATGCATATATATAAGAATATCCCCATCATTCCGGGACACCCTTCGGATATGATATAAATTTCAAAGTACTAAAGCATCCGGTACTTTGGATGGGGCATGTTGGGCCCGATAGATCTATCTTTAGAGTTCGCGTCAATTAGGGTGTCTGTTCCCTAATTCTTAGATTACCAGACTTAATAAAAAGAGGCATATTCGATTTCGATCATTCAACCATATAATGTAGTTTCAATTACTTGTGTCTATTTCGTAAAACAGTTATAAAAACAGTGCATGTATTCTCAGTCCCAAAAATATATATTGCAAAAGCATTTAAAAGGGGATTAATGAAACTCACTTTCACAGATTTTTACTTCGTCGGGAAGTAAGACTTGGCTACTGGTTGATTCACGAACCTATAACAATATATACATATATATCAAAGTATGTTCAAAATATATTTACAACACTTTTAATATATTTTGATGTTTTAAGTTTATTAAGTCAGCTGTCCTCATTAGTAACCTACAACTAGTTGTCCACAGTTAGATGTACAGAAATAAATCGATAATATTATCTTGAATCAATCCACGACCCAGTGTATACGTATCTCAGTATTGATCACAACTCAAACTATATATATTTTGGAATCAACCTCAACCCTGTATAGCTAACTCCAACATTCACATATAGAGTGTCTATGGTTGTTCCGAAATATATATAGATGTGTCGACATGATAGGTTGAAACATTGTATACGTGTCTATGGTATCTCAAGATTACATAATATACAATACAAGTTGATTAAGTTATGGTTGGAATAGATTTGTTACCAATTTTCACGTAGCTAAAATGAGAAAAATTATCCAATCTTGTTTTACCCATAACTTCTTCATTTTAAATCCGTTTTGAGTGAATCAAATTGCTATGGTTTCATATTGAACTCTATTTTATGAATCTAAACAGAAAAAGTATAGGTTTATAGTCAGAAAAATAAGTTACAAGTTGTTTTTGTAAAGGTAGTCATTTCAGTCGAAAGAACGACGTCTAGATGACCATTTTAGAAAACATACTTCCACTTTGAGTTTAACCATAATTTTTGGATATAGTTTCATGTTCATAATAACAATCATTTTCTCAGAATAACAACTTTTAAATCAAAGTTTATCATAGTTTTTAATTAACTAACCCAAAACAGCCCGCGGTGTTACTACGACGGCGTAAATTCGGTTTTACGGTGTTTTTCGTGTTTCCAGGTTTTAAATCATTAAGTTAGCATATCATATAGATATAGAACATGTGTTTAGTTTATTTTAAAAAGTTAAGTTAGAAGGATTAACTTTTGTTTGCGAACAAGTTTAGAATTAACTAAACTATGTTCTAGTGATTACAAGTTTAAACCTTCGAATAAGATAGCTTTATATGTATGAATCGAATGATGTTATGAACATCATTACTACCTTAAGTTCCTTGGATAAACCTACTGGAAAAGAGAAAAATGGATCTAGCTTCAACGAATCCTTGGATGGCTCGAAGTTCTTGAAACAGAATCATGACACGAAAACAAGTTCAAGTAAGATCATCACTTGAAATAAGATTGTTATAGTTATAGAAATTGAACCAAAGTTTGAATATGATTATTACCTTGTATTAGAATGATAACCTACTGTAAGAAACAAAGATTTTTGTGGTTGGATGATCACCTTACAAGATTGGAAGTGAGCTAGCAAACTTGAAAGTATTCTTGATTTTATGTAACTAGAACTTGTAGAATATATGAAGAACACTTAGAACTTGAAGATAGAACTTGAGAGAGATCAATTAGATGAAGAAAATTGAAGAATGAAAGTGTTTGTAGGTGTTTTTGGTCGTTGGTGTATGGATTAGATATAAAGGATATGTAATTTTGTTTTCATGTAAATAAGTCATGAATGATTACTCATATTTTTGTAATTTTATGAGATATTTCATGCTAGTTGCCAAATGATGGTTCCCACATGTGTTAGGTGACTCACATGGGCTACTAAGAGCTGATCATTGGAGTGTATATACCAATAGTACATACATCTAAAAGCTGTGTATTGTACGAGTACGAATACGGGTGCATACGAGTAGAATTGTTGATGAAACTGAACGAGGATGTAATTGTAAGCATTTTTGTTATGTAGAAGTATTTTGATAAGTGTATTGAAGTCTTTCAAAAGTGTATAAATACATATTAAAACACTACATGTATAAACATTTTAACTGAGTCGTTAAGTCATCGTTAGTCGTTACATGTAAGTGTTGTTTTGAAACCTTTAGGTTAACGATCTTGTTAAATGTTGTTAACCCAATGTTTATAATATCAAATGAGATTTTAAATTATTATATTATCATGATATTATCATGTATGAATATCTCTTAATATGAGATATATACATTAAATGTCTTTACAACGATAATCGTTACATATATGTCTCGTTTAAAAATCATTAAGTAAGTAGTCTTGTTTTTACATATGTAGTTCATTATTAATATACTTAATGATATGTTTACTTATCATAGTATCATGTTAACTATATATATATATATCCATATATATGTCATCATATAGTTTTTACAAGTTTTAACGTTCGTGAATCCCTGGTCAACTTGGGTGGTCAATTGTCTATATGAAACATATTTCAATTAATCAAGTCTTAACAAGTTTGATTGCTTAACATGTTGGAAACAATTAATCATGTAAATATAAATCTCAATTAATATATATAAACATGGAAAAGTTCGGGTCACTACAGTACCTACCCGTTAAATAAATTTCGTCCCGAAATTTTAAGATGTTGAAGGTGTTGACGAATCTTCTGGAAATAGATGCGGGTATTTCTTCTTCATCTGATCTTCATGCTCCCAGGTGAACTTGGGTCCTCTACGAGCATTCCATCGAACCTTAACAATTGGTATCTTGTTTTGCTTAAGTCTTTTAACCTCACGATCCATTATTTCGACGGGTTCTTCGATGAATTGAAGTTTTTCGTTGATTTGGATTTCATCTAACGGAATAGTGAGATCTTCTTTAGCAAAACATTTCTTCAAATTCAAGATGTGTAAAGTGTTATGTACAGCCGCGAGTTGTTGAGGTAACTCAAGTCGGTAAGCTACTGGTCCGACACGATCAATAATCTTGAATGGTCCAATATACCTTGGATTTAATTTCCCTCGTTTACCAAATCGAACAACGCCTTTCCAAGGTGCAACTTTAAGCATGACCATCTCTCCAATTTCAAATTCTATATCTTTTCTTTTAATGTCAGCGTAGCTCTTTTGTCGACTTTGGGCGGTTTTCAACCGTTGTTGAATTTGGATGATCTTCTCGGTAGTTTCTTGTATAATCTCCGGACCCGTAATCTGTCTATCCCCCACTTCACTCCAACAAATCGGAGACCTGCACTTTCTACCATAAAGTGCTTCAAACGGCGCCATCTCAATGCTTGAATGGTAGTTGTTGTTGTAGGAAAATTCTGCTAACGGTAGATGTCGATCCCAACTGTTTCCGAAATCAATAACACATGCTCGTAGCATGTCTTCAAGCATTTGTATCGTCCTTTCGCTCTGCCCATCAGTTTGTGGATGATAGGCAGTACTCATGTCTAGACGAGTTCCTAATGCTTGCTGTAATGTCTGCCAGAATCTTGAAATAAATCTGCCATCCCTATCAGAGATAATAGAGATTGGTATTCCATGTCTGGAGACGACTTCCTTCAAATACAGTCGTGCTAACTTCTCCATCTTGTCATCTTCTCTTATTGGCAGGAAATGTGCTGATTTGGTGAGACGATCAACTATTACCCAAATAGTATCAAAACCACTTGCAGTCCTTGGCAATTTAGTGATGAAATCCATGGTAATGTTTTCCCATTTCCATTCCGGGATTTCGGGTTGTTGAAGTAGACCCGATAGTTTCTGATGCTCAGCTTTGACCATAGAACACGTCAAACATTCTCCTACGTATTTAGCAACATCGGCTTTCATACCCGGCCACCAAAAATGTTTCTTGAGATCCTTGTACATCTTCCCCGTTCTAGGATGTATTGAGTATCTGGTTTTATGAGCTTCTCTAAGTACCATTTCTCTCATATCTCCAAATTTTGGTACCCAAATCCTTTCAGCCCTATACCGGGTTCCGTCTACCCGAATATTAAGATGCTTCTCCGATCCTTTGGGTATTTCATCCTTTAAATTTCCCTCTTTTAAAACTCCTTGTTGCGCCTCCTTTATTTGAGTAGTAAGGTTATTATGAATCATTATATTCATAGATTTTACTCGAATGGGTTCTCTGTCCTTCCTGCTCAAGGCATCGGCTACCACATTTGCCTTCCCCGGGTGGTAACGAATCTCAAAGTCGTAATCATTCAATAATTCAATCCACCTACGCTGCCTCATATTCAGTTGTTTCTGATTAAATATGTGTTGAAGACTTTTGTGGTAGGTATATATAATACTTTTGACCCCATATAAGTAGTGCCTCCAAGTCTTTAATGCAAAAACAACCGCGCCTAATTCCAAATCATGCGTCGTATAATTTTGTTCGTGAATCTTCAATTGTCTAGACGCATAAGCAATCACCTTCGTTCGTTGCATTAATACACAACCGAGACCTTGCTTTGATGCGTCACAATAAATCACAAAATCATCATTCCCTTCAGGCAATGACAATATAGGTGCCGTAGTTAGCTTTTTCTTCAATAACTGAAATGCTTTCTCTTGTTCATCATTCCATTCAAATTTCTTCCCTTTATGCGTTAATGCAGTCAAGGGTTTTGCTATTCTGGAAAAGTCTTGGATGAACCTTCTGTAGTAACCAGCTTGTCCTAAAAACTGGCGTATGTGTTTCGGAGTTTTCGGGGTTTCCCACTTTTCAACAGTTTCTATCTTTGCCGGATCCACCTTAATACCTTCTTTGTTCACTATGTGACCGAGGAATTGAACTTCTTCCAACCAAAATGCACACTTTGAAAACTTAGCGTACAATTCTTCTTTCCTCAATACTTCTAACACCTTTCTCAAATGTTCACCGTGTTCTTGGTCATTCTTTGAGTAAATAAGTATGTCATCAATGAAAACAATGACAAACTTGTCAAGGTATGGTCCACACACTCGGTTTATAAGGTCCATGAACACAGCTGGTGCATTAGTAAAACCAAACAGCATGACCATAAACTCGTAATGACCGTAACGTCTTCTGAAAGCAGTCTTTGGAATATCATCTTCTTTCACCCGCATTTGATGATACCCGGAACGTAAGTCAATCTTTGAATAAACAGACGAGCCTTGTAGTTGATCAAATAAGTCGTCGATTCTCGGTAGTGGGTAGCGGTTCTTGATGGTAAGTTTGTTCAACTCTCGGTAGTCGATACACAACCTGAATGTACCATCTTTCTTCTTGACAAACAAAACAGGAGCTCCCCACGGTGATGTGCTTGGTTGAATGAAACCACGCTCTAAAAGTTCTTGTAATTGGCTTTGCAGTTCTTTCATCTCGCTGGGTGCGAGTCTGTAAGGAGCACGAGCTATTGGTGCAGCTCCTGGTACAAGATCTATTTGAAATTCAATGGATCGATGTGGGGGTAATCCCGGTAATTCTTTCGGAAATACATCGGGAAATTCTTTTGCAATGGGAACATCATTGATGCTCTTTTCTTCAGTTTGTACTTTCTCGACGTGTGCTAGAACAGCATAGCAACCTTTTCTTATTAGTTTTTGTGCCTTCAAATTACTAATAAGATGTAGCTTCGTGTTGCCCTTTTCTCCGTACACCATTAAGGGTTTTCCTTTTTCTCGTATAATGCGAATTGCATTTTTGTAACAAACGATCTCTGCTTTCACTTCTTTCAACCAGTCCATACCGATTATCACATCAAAACTCCCTAACTCTACTGGTATCAAATCAATCTTAAATGTTTCGCTAACCAGTTTAATTTCTCGATTCCGACATATATTATCTGCTGAAATTAATTTACCATTTACTAATTCGAGAAAAAATTTACTATCCAAAGGCGTCAATGGACAACTTAATTTAGCACAAAAATCTCTACTCATATAGCTTCTATCGGCACCCGAATCAAATAAAACGTAAGCAGATTTATTGTCAATAAGAAACGTACCCGTAACAAGCTCCGGGTCTTCCTGTGCCTCTGCCGCATTAATATTGAAAACTCTTCCGCGGCCTTGTCCATTCGTGTTCTCCTGGTTCGGGCAATTTCTAATAATGTGGCCCGGTTTTCCACATTTATAACAAACTACATTGGCATAACTTGCTCCGACACTACTTGCTCAGCCATTACTCGTTCCGACACCATTTGTTCCTTTCGTTCTATTAACCCCTGGTCCGTAGACCTCACACTTCGCTGCGCTATGACCATTTCTTTTACACTTGTTGCAAAATTTGGTGCAGAACCCCGAGTGATACTTTTCACACCTTTGGCATTGCTGCTTCTGATTGTTGTTGTTGTTGCGGTTATTATTGTTGTTGGGATGATTGTTGTAGTTGCTGTTGCTGTTGCTGTTGTTGTTGTTGTTGTTGTTGTTGTTGTTGTTGGGCCGTTTGTTGTAGTTGCGATTGATGTTGCGATTGTTGGGATAATTGTTGCGATTATTGTTGTAATTGCTGTTGTTGTTGTATTGGTGATTCTTATCACCGTTTTCCTCCCACTTTCTTTTGACTTGCTTCACATTGGCCTCTTCAGCAGTCTGTTCTTTAATTCTTTCTTCAATCTGGTTCACTAGTTTGTGAGCCATTCTACATGCCTGTTGTATGGAGGCGGGCTCGTGTGAACTTATATCTTCTTGGATTCTTTCCGGTAATCCTTTCACAAACGCGTCGATCTTCTCTTCCTCATCTTCGAATGCTCCCGGACACAATAGGCACAATTCTGTGAATCATCTTTCGTACGTGGTAATATAAAATCCTTGGGTTCGTAACCCTCTAAGTTCTGTCTTGAGCTTATTGACCTCGGTTCTGGGACGGTACTTCTCATTCATCAAGTGCTTGAATGCTGACCACGGTAGTGCGTACGCATCGTCTTGTCCCACTTGCTCTAGATAGGTATTCCACCATGTTAACGCAGAACCTGTGAAGGTATGCGTAGCGCACTTCACTTTGTCCTCTTCAGTACACTTACTTATGGCAAACACCGATTCGACCTTCTCGGTCCACCATTTCAATCCGATCGGTCCTTCCATTCCATCAAATTCCAAAGGTTTGCAGGCAGTGAATTCTTTGTAGGTGCATCCTACACGATTTCCTGTACTGCTAGATCCAAGGTTATTGTTGGTATGTAGCGCAGCCTGTACTGCGGCTATGTTTGAAGCTAGAAAAGTACGGAATTCCTCTTCATTCATATTCACGGTGTGTCGAGTAGTCGGTGCCATATCCTTCAAAATAGTCAAATGGAACAAGTTAATCATACAGAATATTAAGAGTAGTTAATAGTATTTCGTAGCATAATATGAACTCATTTATAAAAGCTTTTTCTTCATATTAGCGTTTTATAAGTTTAAATTCGGGTAGTACCTACCCGTTAAGTTCATACTTAGTAGCTAATATACAATTCAACTACTACAATTCTATATGAAAAACTAATTATAATAATATTTCGCGTTCAAACTTTTACACAATATTTTACAAACTTACAATACCGCTTATTTTACATATAGCATGAAATATAGCACACAATAAATTTGATACAAGATGGTTGTGAAGATAATTCTAGCTAGTACACAAGTCGTTCAGCAAAGGCAATAAAGAAACGTAATTCATACGTCCATAAACAAGTCATGCATTCTGGTTTTACTAGGATTCTTCCCATCCTTGGTCTTGTGGAACATAACCGTTATGGCCGTTGATAAGACAGCGTGTTGTAACGTCGTCAAAGGGACGAGGGTTACGTAATTTCCAACAGTCCCGTAATAATCTAAAAACCTCATTTCTTACCCCAATTACCGACTCCATCACTTGTTGGAACGTTTTGTTTAATAGTTGTAGCCCGATGTTCTTGTTCTCACTTTGGTGAGAAGCGAACATTACTAATCCGTAAGCATAACATGCTTCTTTATGTTGCATGTTAGCCGCTTTTTCTAAATCACGAAGTCCAATATTCGGATATATTGAGTCAAAATAATTTCTTAACCCATTGCGTAAAATAGCATTTGGGTTCCCCGCAATATATGCGTCAAAGTAAACACATCATAACTTATGGATTTCTCAATGTGATATCCCCCATCTTTCGAACGAAAGCCTTTTATAAACCAAGGCATTCTTGGAACGTTCTTCGAATGTCTTACAAACTGATCTCGCCTTAAATAGTTGTGCCGAAGAATTCTGACCGACTCTAGACAAGATTTCATCAATCATGTCTCCGGGTAGGTCTCTTAAAATATTGGGTTGTCTATCCATTTTGTGTTTTTATACTGTAAAATAGACAAGAGTTAGATTTATAAAAAAAAATACTTATTAATACAAGCAATTTTTACATATATCATAAAGCATAAGCACACTATATTACATATATTACACCACACGAATACAACTATCTTATTCCGACTCGCTTGTTTCTTCTTCTTCGGTTTTGATTCGTTTTGCCAAGTTTCTAGGGATATATGATGTTCCCCTAATACGAGCCGTCGTTTTCCACATTGGTTTAGAAAAACCTGGTGGTTTAGAGGTTCCCGGGTCATTGTTACAACTTAAGGACTTCGGGGGTTGACGATACATATAAAGTTCATCGGGGTTGGAATTAGATTTCTCTATTTTTATGCCCTTTCCCTTATTATTTTCTTTTGCCTTTTTAAATTCAGTTGGGGTAATTTCTATAACATCATCGGAATTCTTGTCGGAATCCGATTCATCGGAGAATTGGTAATCCTCCCAATATTTTGCTTCCTTGGCGGAAACACCATTGACCATAATTAACCTTGGTCGGTTAGTTGAGGATTTTCTTTTACTTAACCGTTTTATTATTTCCCCCACCGGTTCTATTTCTTTATCCGGTTCCGATTCTTCTTCCGGTTCCGACTCTTCTTCCGGTTCCTCTTCGGGAACTTGTGAATCAGTCCACGAATCATTCCAATTTACATTTGACTCTTCATTATTATTAGATGAGTCAATAGGACTTGTTCTAGAGGTAGACATCTATCACATAATATCAAACGCGCTAAGAGATTAATATATCACATAATATTCGCATGTTAAAAATATATAGTTTCCAACAAAATTTGTTAAGAAATCATTTTTCAAGTAAACACGGTCGAAGTCCAGACTCACTAATGCATCCTAACAAACTCGATAAGACACACTAATGCAAAATTCTGGTTCTCTAAGACCAACGCTCGGATACCAACTGAAATGTCCCGTTCTTATTGATTAAAAACGTTCCATATTAATTGATTTCGTTGCGAGGTTTTGACCTCTATATGAGACGTTTTTCAAAGACTGCATTCATTTTTAAAATAAACCATAACCTTTATTTCATAAATAAAGGTTTAAAAAGCTTTACGTAGATTATCAAATAATGATAATCTAAAATATCCTGTTTACACACGACCATTACATAATGGTTTACAATACAAATATGTTACATCGAAATCAGTTTCTTGAATGCAGTTTTTACACAGTATTATACAAACATGGACTCCAAATCTTGTCCTTATTTTAGTATGCAACAGCGGAAGCTCTTAATAATCACCTGAGAATAAACATGCTTAAAACGTCAACAAAAATGTTAGTGAGTTATAGGTTTAACCTATATATATCAAATCATAATAATAGACCACAAGATTTCATATTTCAATACACATCCCATACATAGAGATAAAAATCATTCATATGGTGAACACCTGGTAACCGACATTAACAAGATGCATATATATATAAGAATATCCCCATCATTCCGGGACACCCTTCGGATATGATATAAATTTCGAAGTACTAAAGCATCCGGTACTTTGGATGGGGCTTGTTGGGCCTGATAGATCTATCTTTAGAGTTCGCGTCAATTAGGGTGTCTGTTCCCTAATTCTTAGATTACCAGACTTAATAAAAAGGGGCATATTCGATTTCGATCATTCAACCATATAATGTAGTTTCAATTACTTGTGTCTATTTCGTAAAATAGTTATAAAAACAGCGCATGTATTCTCAGTCCCAAAAATATATATTGCAAAAGCATTTAAAAGGGGATTAATGAAACTCACTTTCACAGATTTTTACTTCGTCGGGAAGTAAGACTTGGCCACTGGTTGATTCACGAACCTATAACAATATATACATATATATCAAAGTATGTTCAAAATATATTTACAACACTTTTAATATATTTTGATGTTTTAAGTTTATTAAGTCAGCTGTCCTCGTTAGTAACCTACAACTAGTTGTCCACAGTTAGATGTACAGAAATAAATCAATAAATATTATCTTGAATCAATCCACGACCCAGTGTATACGTATCTCAGTATTGATCACAACTCAAACTATATATATTTTGGAATCAACCTCAACCCTGTATAGCTAACTCCAACATTCACATATAGAGTGTCTATGGTTGTTCCGAAATATATATAGATGTGTCGACATGATAGGTCGAAACATTGTATACGTGTATATGGTATCTCAAGATTACATAATATACAATACAAGTTGATTAAGTTATGGTTGGAATAGATTTGTTACCAATTTTCACGTAGCTAAAATGAGAAAAATTATCCAATCTTGTTTTACCCATAACTTCTTCATTTTAAATCTGTTTTGAGTGAATTAAATTGCTATGGTTTTATATTGAACTCTATTTTATGAATCTAAACAGAAAAAGTATAGGTTTATAGTCGGAAAAATAAGTTACAAGTCATTTTTGTAAAGGTAGTCATTTCAGTCAAAAGAACGACGTCTAGATGACCATTTTAGAAAACATACTTCCACTTTGAGTTTAACCATAATTTTTGGATATAGTTTCATGTTCATAATAACAATCATTTTCTCAGAATAACAACTTTTAAATCAAAGTTTATCATAGTTTTTAATTAACTAACCCAAAACAGCCCGCGGTGTTACTACGACGGCGTAAATCCGGCTTTACGGTGTTTTTCGTGTTTCCAGGTTTTAAATCATTAAGTTAGCATATCATATAGATATAGAACATGTGTTTAGTTGATTTTAAAAAGTCAAGTTAGAAGGATTAACTTTTGTTTGCGAACAAGTTTAGAATTAACTAAACTATGTTCTAGTGATTACAAGTTTAAACCTTCGAATAAGATAGCTTTATATGTATGAATCGAATGATGTTATGAACATCATTACTAACTTAAGTTCCTTGGATAAACCTACTGGAAAAGAGAAAAATGGATCTAGCTTCAACGGATCCTTGGATGGCTCGAAGTTCTTGAAGGAGAATCATGACACGAAAACAAGTTCAAGTAAGATCATCACTTGAAATAAGATTGTTATAGTTATAGAAATTGAACCAAAGTTTGAATATGATTATTACCTTGTATTAGAATGATAACCTACTGTAAGAAACAAAGATTTCTTGAGGTTGGATGATCACCTTACAAGATTGGAAGTGAGCTAGCAAACTTGAAAGTATTCTTGATTTTATGTAACTAGAACTTGTAGAATATATGAAGAACACTTAGAACTTGAAGATAGAACTTGAGAGAGATCAATTAGATGAAGAAAATTGAAGAATGAAAGTGTTTGTAGGTATTTTTGGTCGTTGGTGTATGGATTAGATATAAAGGATATGTAATTTTGTTTTCATGTAAATAAATCATGAATGATTACTCATATTTTTGTAATTTTATGAGATATTTCATGCTAGTTGCCAAATGATGGTTCCCACATGTGTTAGGTGACTCACATGGGCTGATAAGAGCTGATCATTGGAGTGTATATACCAATAGTACATACATCTAAAAGCTGTGTATTGTACGAGTACGAATACGGGTGCATACGAGTAGAATTGTTGATGAAACTGAACGAGGATGTAATTGTAAGCATTTTTGTTAAGTAGAAGTATTTTGATAAGTGTATTGAAGTCTTTCAAAAGTGTATAAATACATATTAAAACACTACATGTATAAACATTTTAACTGAGTCATTAAGTCATCGTTAGTCGTTACATGTAAGTGTTGTTTTGAAACCTTTAGGTTAACGATCTTGTTAAATGTTGTTAACCCAATGTTTATAATATCAAATGAGATTTTAAATTATTATATTATCATGATATTATCATGTATGAATATCTCTTAATATGATATATATACATT
The DNA here is from genome assembly GCF_046630445.1 of Rutidosis leptorrhynchoides. Classification (NCBI taxonomy): domain Eukaryota; kingdom Viridiplantae; phylum Streptophyta; class Magnoliopsida; order Asterales; family Asteraceae; genus Rutidosis; species Rutidosis leptorrhynchoides. The sequence continues at coordinate 84,770,114 of NC_092334.1, forward strand.
AAATGTCTTTACAACGATAATCGTTACATATATGTCTCGTTTAAAAATCATTAAGTTAGTAGTCTTGTTTTTACATATGTAGTTCATTATTAATATACTTAATGATATGTTTACTTATCATAGTATCATGTTAACTATATATATCCATATATATGTCATCATATAGTTTTTACAAGTTTTAACGTTCGTGAATCACCGGTCAACTTGGGTGGTCAATTGTCTATATGAAACATATTTCAATTAATCAAGTCTTAACAAGTTTGATTGCTTAACATGTTGGAAACATTTAATCATGTAAATATCAATCTCAATTAATATATATAAACATGGAAAAGTTCAGGTCACTACATATATGACCCGTTTGTTATTTTTTTTTTAAAGCCTCGACCCAAGATTCCATTACCACATCTTAATCGTTTCATTATCATACCCTCTCCATCTTGTCCCATTCCAGCTTTATCGTTAAAACTGAATAAAAGTATAAACGTAGAGCTGTAGTAGCAGCAACGACGAGGAAAACAATATATATATATATATATATATATATATATATATATATATATATATATATATATATATATATATATATATATATATATATATATATATATAATTAACAGTTGAGTGATGAGTTTATGGTTGAAACAGAAGTAAACGATTCAGAGATAGAACAATCGTATGTGGTGATTTAACGAGGTGAAGTGGTGAGGTGGTTTATTCATGGTGTTTCGTTGCAACATAAAACCAATATAGCAGTAATCATGGTGTTGGGTTTCCATGGGTTTTGATGTCAAAAACTTCACAGCAGCAACAACTTATGAAGAAGAATGGTGGTGTGGTGATTGTTGTAGGTTGAAGAAGGTGATTAGGGTCTCGGTGGTGGTGGATGTTTTACGGTTGTGGTTGATGGTTATCAAGGTGGTGACGGTTATAATGGTGATGATAGCCGGAGTCCGGTGGTGGTTTATGATCCAAGCTCGGAGTTAAGATTGATCAAAAGGTGGGTTTGTATTGAGTTCATATGAAACAAGAAACAGAATATGTATAGATATTTTGGTTGAGTGGGATAGTGGTTTTGTGATAGTACTCGATCAAAAGAATAAAATATCGTAGTCGTCAACAACAATCATGCTTTGATTTATCATCATCGTTTTGTGGGTTTCGTTGTGAACAGAATTACAAGGTTGGGGTTTTGGTTTTCGTTGTAGATTGGACAGGAGCAACCAAGTATGATTCAAATAATATCGATTAGTTTTTACATACTACAGTGTAATTCCATTGTTATATAAAAGATTCATGGGTCACCATTTGTAATTGGACAACAAAAAAAAATATATAAAGTCGATGGGTACCTCTAACTGATTTTGTTTGTTATTGATAATGTAATCTGTGATTTGTACTGGATTAGAGACAGGAATCAATTAGGTTACAGTATGATAGCTACCATAAACTAATTCTACGATTTTTCATGCCTTTATGTATAATTTATAATAATTAATAAATATAGTAATAATAATATTATTATTAAATAATAATAATAATAATAATAATATTATTGATAAAAAAAGAATGATAAAAATAATAGTATGGTAATATTAATATTAACAATAATGATAGTTTTAATTAATGATAATGATACTTTAAATAATAATAATTTTTTAACATAATGATATTAATAATATTTAATAATAATAATGATAAGCATAATAATAAGAATTATAATTTTAAAGATAATAAGAATCAACAATTTAATTAAATCATAACTAATTTGTAATTTCAATCTTTCTCATAAAAATATTTATAATAGAAATCTTTATTATGCTAACCTTAAAACTATTAGAATTTATTAATCACCATTATATCAATAATAATAATATAATTAATACTATCATTGATGTTAGTATTATTAATTATAATGAGAGTAATAATAATATTATGATACTATATTCTTAATTTGTGATTATATCTAATATATTAATATTTCATATTATTTATAATATTGAATAATTACATAATATCTATAACTTTTATATATCTCAATATACATCTAATGATTTTGTATAGAATTCCTATATATCTATACATAGATTTATTTTAGTAACAACTTCTTTATCTTGAATTTTATTTTACATATATAATTTTAAATGCTTAAATTATATTTTATAAATTTCAAATTAAGATACATATACTTACATATATATATATATACATATTTATTTACAAACAATTGTTCGTGAATCGTCGAGCATAGTCAAAGGGTAATTGAATACATTAACATAGTTTTCAAAGTTTTTGAGATTTCAACATTACAGACTTTGCTTATCGTATCGGAAACATATAAAGATTAAGGTTAAATTTGGTCGGAAATTCCCGGGTCGTCACATTAAAAACGTACAACAATAATTTAAACTTCTTAATACAATAATATGTTAGTTAAATCATAAACCGGTTATAATCATTATGACTCGACTAGTTTCGTTTACACAAAACCGAGCATGGTGATTTGGGACTACGCTACCCAAAACATAATCGAGTCCAAAAGCAAGATCTTCTAAAGCAACCTAGCCAAGATCTCTCATCCTCACGCTTACCCGAGCCGCCACCACGCGAACCTATAAAAATATCAACAACGAGAGGGTAAGCTAATGCTTAGTGAATGTAAAGATACTATACACATACATATGCATAAAATGGCTACGCATCACCAAGCATCAAAATAACACATACCGTCTCCGCATGGTAAACAAACTACAAAGAGCACATACACAAAGTAGCTACACGCTACGAAATCACCAAGCTAACGCCACAAGATTAGCTACAACACAACAATAAGTATACACGCGTATACAATAAATATAATCAACAAAAATAAGGTTAACCCCTTAACCCAAACCACATGAAGGTCGGCCGAACTACCCGAGCCTTAGTGAATTCGCACTACCCGAGATTCACTTCCTTCACCACTTCTACAACCGAGGTTGGCCGAACTACCCGAGCCTTAGTGAATTCGCACAACCCGAAATACACCACCTCATCACCAAGATGACCGAAACAACCCGAGTCATCATGAATCCGCACTAACCGAGATTCATTTCCTCAACAACAAATGCTAGCAACCCATCGCCAAAAGGGTTATCCAAAACGCTAGCTAATTCACAATACCAAGGGTAAAACCCACAACGCATAAGCGTATCATAAGGACCCGAAGCACAAGGTCCATTCTCCCACACGAACATAGAGTAAACCCGAACAAGGGTCACCCTACACACACGCACCCATTTTACACATAAATATGTGCATAGTAAATTTACACTCACCTTGAAGTCTTGATGGATGCCAACCAAAATCCGCAAACGCCAATGGAACGTACCTATTCCATTATCACATGACAAATAACACAATTAGGGTGGATTTACAAACCAACCCAAATCGACAACTAGCGCAATTTCGACCCAATTGCACTTCCAAGCTCAAACCGCGCCCAAACTAACCAATAATCACTAACAATAGTGACAATGGTCATAATACACCGATTAAACCCAATTATAGGTGTTAAACACCTACCTTGCCCAAAATGACACTTAAACCCTAATCTTGACCCATTTCAAAATTAGTCACCCACATGAACCCTAATGGTCTCCAATACATCAATAATCACTAAATACTAGTGATTACACCCATTTGCAAGCCTTACAAGCTTACACTTGCTCACCAAACCCAAAACCCGCCAACATCAACAATAAACTCGATTCTTGGTGTTAGTCTTCAATTAACAACTAAGTGGGTTCCATCTATGAACATACAAGCCAAAAGCCCCAAATTTGAACGATGAACACGAAAATGAAATTCGGAGTTAGAGCTTACCGCTAGTATCACCTTGTAGCTAAGAACGAGGAGAACAAACTTGTCTCTTACGCTTTCGATCAAAACCCGCTTCTTCCTTTCCAAAAATCCGTTTGAATCAATTGGGGTGTTTGAGTTTTTGAGAGAAAATGAAGAAGAAAAGGAAAAGATAAAAAGGAAATGAAATGGATGGATGAGATTAAGATCTCAAATCTGGCTTAAACGTGAAATGACCAAAATGCCCTTGAATATCTTTTAAAATCACAAAACTGGTACCAGTCCGCCCAGATTGCCGCGCCGCGGCCTCAATTATCGCGCCGCGACCCATAACGTATTCTGGTGGTTTCCTTAACATGCCTCCTGAATTGAAATCAGCTGAATGCCGCGCCGCGGCCCTTTCTGTCGCGCCGCGACCCAAGGCATGGTCTGGTGCCTTCCTTACCGTGCCTCCTGACCCTGATTTGTTTGTAATGTCGCGCCGCGACCCATACCTCCGCGCCGCGACCTTTAACTTGGTCTGATCACTTTTCGCATACAAGAAATTTAACGCATGAACATGTCTCAATTCCTTCATACACCTATCGTGCATACGCGATACACCTTTAAATCATGTACGGGGAAAAACGGGGTGTTACAACTCATTATCATTCAGTAGGTTATAAGTGTTGGTTTATTTTGGCTAGTAGAAGATATGTTTATCCCACATTGGTGGGAGGAAGATGTGAGGGGTGAGTGACTTGGTTATATAAGAGGGGCTAAGTCTTCATTCCAAATTGCACCAATCAATACACTTTAAGTATTTGATTATTTCTTTCTTTCTTACTCTTGTTTGAGAGTTGTATTAGTTAAATATTTTGGAGAGTGTAGTTGGCTTAAGAGAGTCATCTATATCATTGTAACAATTTGTGATATAGTGTATTTCTCTCTTTGGGGGCCGGTGGTTTTTCTCCTGTTTTGGAGTTTCCACGTTAAATCTTGTGTTGTGTATTGTTCTTATTTCTTTACTATTATTGTTGGGCTGGGTAGTGGGAATTAGTGAGACCGTAATTTCCCAACAACTGGTATCAGAGCGTCAGGTTTGACGGGGGTCTCGGTTATAGGAGTCGGAGTATGCTCTGTGGTTGCCACGTGAGTGGATCGTCCACATCAGAAACGAGTTCTATTGATCGTATAGGGTATCTGGTTAGACAATATTTTTTCTGATTCGTAGTAATAGTTGGATTTGTTAGTGGCCTAGTTGTGGATTTCCGATTTAAAGGGTCCTGGCTACCTGCTACATCTTTTGGCTATTCGAAACGTGAGCAAAATCAGAGAAAGTGTTGTTTATAGGATACGGATACGATGTCGAAGTTCAGTCCAATGAGGTTTGATGTAGAGAAATTTGATGGGAGGATCAATTTTGGCTTATGGCAGGTTCAAGTCAAGGATGTGTTGATTCAGTCCGGTTTACACAAGGCTTTGAAGGGTAAACCCACCCTTGTTCCTGGCAGTGATTCTAGCAGTAAGTTTGATGAAGAAGAATGTGATGATATGGATTTGAGGGCAGCAAGTGCGATTCGTTTGTATCTTGCAAAGAACGTGCTTGCAAATGTGCACGGGTTATCAACGGCAAAGGAGCTTTGGGTTAAACTAGAGCAGTTGTACCAGGGCAAGGGCATCTCAAATCGGTTGTGTCTTAAAGAACAATTTCATACTCTGCGTATGGATGGGGGTTCAAAGATTTCAGATCATCTAAGTATTCTTAACGGTATTGTTTCGGAACTGGAGGCTATTGGAGTTAAAACGGATGATGAAGATAAAGCTTTGAGGTTGATATTATCTTTATCATCGTCCTATGAGCACATGAAACCTATTCTAATGTACGGGAAAGAAACGTTGAAGTTTGAAGATGTTACTAGCAAGCTCCTATCCGAGGAGAAAAGATTGGAAGGTAACGGAGTCTCGTCATCAGAAGCTACGGTACTGTTGTGTTCGGATAGGCATAAGAGAAACTCTAGAAAGAATCTGACATGCTGGAGGTGCGGGAAGACTGGGCATGTAAGGGTTAATTGTCCAGGTGGAGCTAATCCGGCAAATGGCTCCAAAGACGCTAACATTGTCTCTGTTGTTACGGAGAGTGACGAATTCCTCTGAAGTCACACCATCCTCATGGTGTGTCCGCGCCACCGTGGAAAGGGATGTTCGTTAGCGGTTCCACAATTACACATGGGCATTGGTTTGGCATTTATGCAGGTTGTGTGGTGGAAACTGATGTTGTAGCTGATGGGACTTTCGGGAAAGCCAAACAAGGAAGTTGCACCATAAAGTTTCAGCTGGTTGTTCAACAACATGTGCCGAGGTGAAATGCTTGGAATGTGATATTCTAAGTGCTATACTCTTAATGGTGGAGTATGATAATTCTTGTTAAGAGTTATGATTGTCTGTGATGACAATGATTGTCGGTTTAGACAATGTTCGATGAAGATGCAAGTTTTGTCTCTTGGGAGATAATGTCAACGGTATGAAGATGACGATCTTGAAGTTGTCGTCGAGGAAGCGTCTACATCGGTTATCCTTGCAATGTGGAAGCATGGTTATCTTCTTCTATCCAAAAGGTGGAGATTTGTTGGTTTATTTTGGCTAGTAGAAGATATGTTTATCCCACATTGGTGGGAGGAAGATGTGAGGGGTGAGTGACTTGGTTATATAAGAGGGGCTAAGTCTTCATTCCAAATTGCACCAATCAATACACTTTAAGTATTTGATTATTTCTTTCTTTCTTACTCTTGTTTGAGAGTTGTATTAGTTAAATATTTTGGAGAGTGTAGTTGGCTTAAGAGAGTCATCTATATCATTGTAACAATTTGTGATACAGTGTATTTCTCTCTTTGGGGGCCGGTGGTTTTTCTCCTGTTTTGGAGTTTCCACGTTAAATCTTGTGTTGTGTATTGTTCTTATTTCTTTACTATTATTGTTGGGATGGGTGGTGGGAATTAGTGAGACCGTAATTTCCCAACAATAAGACCCACAAGCATCCTTCAAATTCTAATTCTTCACCGCTTCTTTAATAACACGATCATCGGTAATTTTTGAACCTACTTAGTTGGAAGAATTATTCTGCCTATTCAGTGATAAATTCACCACCCCACATCTTGAGCCATCACATGATCTTCCAACACAAGCATAAACATTTCTTTCACTCGTGTCAACACCAATCGAACCTGACGTAAACTTTGACAAAGCCAGAACATTATAAACCTTCACCCCCTTTGACACATTAAAAACCTCCTTTGATTTGTTATTACTGATACCACTATTGCCATCTCGACAGTTAAGAGGAACAATATTACAAGCCACTTTCTCATCAATTTGCTTCATGTTCTTACTATTGGACACATCTTCAATAGAAGCACCAACTTTACTTACCTTAGAACCCATCAACAATGCTTCCTTATTATTACATTTATCCCTAGCTGCTCCTCCATCAACTTCGCAACCCAATGAGGGGAAATTAGCATTCATAAAGTCAACAAATGAACACAACGAAGCGTCAACAAAACCCGCAATGTCTTCATGAATACCCTTAACTCTGCTTGTTAAACCGATGGTCGTCAACAAGAAAATTACATACCTTTCTCTCGATCAAAGATGATGGGGTTTCAACAATCGTGGAAGATTGACCTGGTTCCCCCACCAACATACTCGTTGTCAATGTTAGAGCTTGTGGTCTTATTTATTGATTATCATTAGCTTATCATGGCCATGATTGTGTATGTGAAAGGGTACCGATTATCACTGGTCTATCATGGTCATGATACGTGGACGACCAGTTATTGACAGACAATTATCTGATGGTTTTGAACAGGCATATTTGTTTATATAAGAGTTATATTGGTTCATCAAAAGACACAACGGTTAGGACATAACTACCATATTATTAACCATAAATATGTCTCTAATTTCCATCAGATTATACAACAATTTCTGGAACAATTACTCTCATAAAACACAAATGATATTCATTGATGTTCATGTGAACTTTATGTACGCTGCATAACGTTCTTCAATTGAGGTTGAATCCAGGAAGAAGTTAGTTGATAACCCACAACGTTTCATAGTGGGGGCTAATATTCTTTAAGGACAATGATCTACATGTCCTCAATTCTTGTTTATTTAATAGCATTCGAGTGATATATTTAACAGTCAACCTTCTCAGCTTCTTCGTTTTCATCTTGTAAAGAGTATTTACGGATTCCCGTCGTCTTCTTATTCTTAACAGATTTCTTCGTTGCAACATAACCACTACCATTAGCTTTGTGCTTTTGAAATTTATTCGAATACCTTTTGGCCGCAATCGGGGTCACAACCGGGGTAGCAGTTCCGCAACTTAATCCCCTCTTCAAGATATCATAACCAACTGTCCTAGGATTATTTAAACCAGGGGACAGTCCCACTTCATATTCCCTAGCAAGTGCCGAGTTAACCTTTCCAGAATCGTTTGAGACCGAGCCAAAAATTGACCCAAAAGGAGAGACAACCTATTCTAAATAACCGTTAACACAAACATTACCAAAATGGATGCCCGAATTCGCTCGGTACTAAAATGGATGCCCGACACTAGTGTATTTTGGGCATCCATGAATTCGCTAGGTACCAAAATCGATTCCCAAAATGCAAGTGACACCACTCACTAGCCCAATAACACTTAAGTCCAAGACTAATTTCTGGTTACATAGTTGGTTTTCATATAAAGTGACCCCATCAATTTAATCTCCTGACCCCATAAATTTTGTAGCTCAAATCCAACAGTCTAAGCTAATTTTTAAAAGCCCAATAACATGTGCTGTGATTTCCATTAGTTAGGCACAAATTATATATGAGATGACTTATTTATTTATGTTATTATATTACATACACCTCAAATTTAATTAATATATTGCAAATCTCATTCATATGGTCGTCGGCGACTACTTAAAGAAATATTTAATATTTAAAACATATCCCAAATTAAAATCTTAGAGTAATTATATTGCAAACTCGAATTTTCAATTCACTTTATGAGCGGAATAATCTCGAGGAAACAACCTGTCTTGCAAGTTGTTTGAAGTCATCCCATGATGAACCTCCCTGACCATAAAGAGTTTTTTGATGCTCAATGAATTCGAACTCGTAACCACCCTAAAAGTTTAGTGTATTATTTGAAAGTACATGACCCGTTCATGACTCGCTATATTTCAGTTATATTTTGTGACACCACTCATTTAAATTCATGGCTTCACCACTGACTACATATTACCCTTCACACAACTATCGACGATTAAAGACGCCCTTACCTCATCGTAATGCTTCGAAAAAGCGGTCGTTGGTGTGGCAACTTCAACCGGTTCCAAGACACTTGGGACAACGCTGATCGGTACTACACCATTACCACATTGATTTTTGGCTAACAAAATAGATTGATTAGCATATTCTAGAAAATTTAAATGAAAACTATCAAATAAAATGCGATCAAGTCTCGAGATATCACCAATTTCGGACACCCAAACCAAAGACTTTGCTTCACTCAACTCGTCCAAATCCACATCAACGATGTTGTGAATGTGTGATAGTGCTCCAAATGAACATATATTTAGTATCAATATCCCTCCGATATGTAAAGATTTCAGTTGCAATTGTTCCATTTTCATGTAATATTCATTTATATTAAATAAGTACGAAGACAAAAGGCGAAAACAACGAATTGAAGACGCAAAGGTCCAAAAAGCTCAAAAGTACAAGATACAATTAAAAAGGTTCAATTTATTGATAAGGAACGTCTAAAAATGACAAGAGTACAAGTTACGAAACGCAAAGTACAAAATATCTCAGCGTACGCAAGGACGTTCGAAAATCCGGAACCGGTACATGAACCAACTCTCAACGCTCGACGCAACGGAAAAAAAATTACGAGTCTACTATGTATATAAATATAATATAATATATAAATAATTATAAAAATTATTTATATATTATATATATTTAAATAAAAACCGTCGGCAGCCTTGGATCTTGAACTTGTGGGCTGGTTTTGGAACCTCCGCGACTTGCGGAGCTGGAAGGCCAAAATGGCCGCGACTCGCGGAGCAGTGAATTTCAGTTCTGGCTATAAAAGCTCTCGAGTTCTGCATGTAAAATATATAATAAATAATAATAATAATACTCCATAAGATAATAAATAAATAAATATATAATATATATATATATATATATATAGTATAGATTAGTGTTATATTAGATTAGTTCGGGTTATGTAAAGGTTATTTTACGGGTTTTTGAAGTCGAAATTCTGTCCGTGTAACACTACGCGATAAATACTCAATGTAAGTTATGTTCTCCTTTTTAAATTAATGTCTCGTACTTAAGTTATTATTATGCTTATTTGAGCCAAAGTAATCATGATGTTGGACTAAATATTAAAGACGGGGTAATTGGGCTTTGTACCATAATTGGGGTTTGGACAAAAGAACGACACTTGTGGAAATTAGACTATGGGCTATTAATGGGCTTTATATTAAATTAACGATACCTCGTTAATTTAATATAAAGGTTATGATTTGACGTATCTATATATAACCACATACGCTTAATCGGACACGATGGGCGGGATATTTATAAGTACGAATTATTGTTCATTTGACCGGACACGGGGATGGATTAATAGTCAATGGACTCATTAAAACAGGGGTGGATTACATTCAAGGGTAATTGGTGTAATTGTTAACAAAATATTAAAACCTTGGTTTACACACAGTCGATAACCTGGTGTATTCATTAAGCAAAGTATTAAGACCTTGTTACAGTTCGAATCCCCAGTTAGTTGGAATATTTGACTTCGGGTATAAGGTTAAATTTGCCAAGCAGTTTATAATTATGACCGATGAACTATTATGGACAAAAACCAGATAGGTTTCAAATACATCCAGGACAAAGGACAATTAACCCAGGACAATAAATTAAAATCAAAACGTCAAACATCATGGTTACGGAAGTTTAAATAAGCATAATATATTTTATTTCATTTTTCCTCGTACTTTTATTTATTGTCATTTTAATTATTGTTATTTATTTTATATTGTTATTTAAATATCGTCATTTACTATACACTTCGCTTAAAATATAAATCGACAAACCGGTCATTAAACGGTAAACCCCCTTTTATATATTATTATATATAATTATATATATTTTGTACAAATATAGTTGTTTAAAAATATAGTGTGCAATAAGCCCGCTCCCTGTGGAACGAACCGGACTTACTAAAAACTATACTACTCTACGATTAGGTACACTGCCTATAGTGTTGTAGCAAGGTTTAGGTATATCCATTCTCTAAATAAATAAATATCTTGTGTAAAATTGTATCGTATTTAATAGTTTTTCCTAGTAAAATATAAACTATTTTATATACACCTCGTACGACATCAAGTATTTTTGGCGCCGCTGCCGGGGACTTCATCTTAAAAGCCGGAAGCGCAACGCTAATATAAAGAAAAAAAAAAGATTTTTAGTTATTTTATTAAAATTCGTTTTTGTAAAAATACGTTTTAATTATTCAAAAATATAAAAAGAAAAAACAAAAATATATGTATTTTTAAGATTTTGTTAAATATTTAAGTTTTATAAGTTTCTTTATTTTTATTTTAGTTTATAAAAATATAAGTTTTAATTTTAATATCTTTTATTTATATAAAAATTAAAAACAGAAAATAAAATAAAAAAAATAAATAAAGAAAAACGCGTAAAAATTGAAAGCTGTCAACTGAATTTCTGAACCCCGCGACTCGCGGGGTTTTCTTCTTTAATTGCTGCGACTCGCGGAGTTTCTCTGACACGCGAACAGAAACCCTAAAACTGCATTAATTACGGGTTATTATTAATATTAATTATTATTTAAACCTAATTATTATTATTATTATTATTAGTTTTAGTTTTATTTTTACTTTTTATTTAATTTATGTATTTAGTATTAATTAGTTTTATTAAATTGTAAAATTAGTAGTTTTATTAAAAAAATAATATAAAAATAATATTTTTATAAAAATTGTACTTTTTACAACTTTTTATATATTTTTATATTTTGTCCCTTTTTAATCGTTGTAGCATAACTTTTGTATTTTTAGCTCATATTTAATTTTAAACTTAGTTTTTGCTATAGTTATTTTTACTCCTAGATTTTTAGGCTTTGCCGTAGAATTCCTTAAGTGCTTTTTCTTTAGACTAAGATTTAGGTGCTTTAGAATTTTGCGACGCCTTTTTAAGTTTTAGTTTCTTTTTAAGTTATTTCCATTTGGGATTTAGTTTTTCCTGTAAGCTTTAATATTTTTAGACCTTTTACTATGTACCAATTATCATTCCAATTAGTAATTTCAATTTGCGATTATAATTTTAAGTTGGTTGTAGTAATAAGGTTAGGTTAGTCAAGTATTTTTAAGTTTTTATAAGTTTCTTTTATTTTTCCGTCACCTTTTATTTTTCAACCATTTTTCGTTTTTCGACCTTTTTCGACGAACTCTTTTTCTCTCTTATTTCTCGCTATTCTAGTTTTTAGGAATTAGAATTTTTTCTACTTCTTATCTAAATTTCTTAAAATTACGAAAATTTATTTTGAGTGGTTAAATTGATAGACATCAAAATTTTCTGGTTCGTAGTAATAGTTGGATTTGTACGTGGACCGGGTTATTGGAGCCAAACAATCCTCAATTATATTGAGACCAAACGAATCCTGCCCCTCTGCTGCATCTTTTGGCTATTCGAAACGTGGGCAAAATCAGAAAAGTCTATTAATTGGATAACTTATTATAATTTTTCTTTCCTTTTAAAAACTAATAGGATATTCAGTGAATGCACCGAGCAAGACGTTCATCACCTTTTGTACATTCACCACCTGTAACTCGATCAAGACATCGTTTAACAAATATAACCGCCGTTGATTTTTCTTTACAATCGTCATCCAGTCAACCAAGTACTTCAGTTCAAATTTCCGATAATCCATTTTTTGAACCCGACCTCACAATTGAGAATCCGGGGAATATTCAGGAACGGTTCGTAGATCCTGAACCATTAAACTTTCCTCCGGAACCACCAATCATTCAAACAGAGATTGTTGAGGAACGAACCATTAAATCAGAATCATCTAGTGATACCGATTCAACAAATTCAATTATGGAAAATCTGGAACCTTTAAGTATGGAAGACCGAATGAGAGCTAAACGCACTGGCCAAGGTCACGCAATTACTCATCCAGACATTAATGCGCCAGATTATGAAATCAAAGGACAAATTCTACACATGGTGACTAATCAATGCCAATTTAGTGGTGCGCCGAAGGAAGATCCAAATGAACATCTACGTACCTTTAATAGGATCTGCACACTATTTAAAATCCGAGAAGTGGAGGATGAACAGATATATCTCATGTTATTTCCCTGGACTTTAAAGGGAGAAGCCAAAGATTGGTTGGAATCGTTACCTGAAGGGGCGATCGATACATGGGATGTTTTAATTGACAAATTTCATAAACAATTCTTTCCTGCATCTACAGCCGTAAGACTTCAAGCAGAAATTGTTACGTTCACACAGAAACCAAATGAAACTCTATATGAGGCGTGGACAAGATATGGAAAGTTATTAAGAGGATGTCCGCAACATGGTTTAGACACCTGTCAAATAGTACAAATATTCTACCGAGGATGCGACATCACTACAAGAAAAGACATAGATATAGCAGCTGGTGGTTCTATTATGAAGAAAACCGAAACTGATGCTTACAAAATTATTGATAACACTGCTTCCCACTCACATGAGTGGCACCAAGAAAAAGATATCATTAGATCATCTAAAGCAGCTAGAGCCGATTCTAGCCATGACTTAGATTCCATTTCCGCAAAGATAGATGCTGTGGAGAGACGAATGGAAAAGATGACTAAAGATATTCACTCAATACGAATTAGTTGTGAGCAGTGTGGAGGACCACATTTGACAAAAGATTGTCTCAGTATTGAATTAACAATGGAACAAAGAGAGAATATTTCATACATAAACCAAAGGCCTGGAAATAATTATCAGAATAATTATCAACCGCCAAGACCGATTTACAATCAAAACCAGAATTATAACCGAAATATTCCATACAACAACCAACAAGGTCCTAGCAATCAACAAGTATCCAATAATACTTATAATCAGCAAAGACCGAATTTTCAAAACAAACCACCACAACAAACCGATGATAAAAAGCCGAATTTAGAAGATATGATGACGAAGCTAGTTGAAACTCAAACACAGTTTTTCACATCTCAAAAACAAACCAATGAACAAAATGCTCAAGCATTTAGAAATCAACAAGCTTCTATTCAAAATCTGGAACAAGAAGTAAGTAACCTAGCAAGGTTAATAGGTGAAAGAAAACTGGGAAGTCTACCTAGTGATACAAATGCTAACCCCCGGAATGAAACAGCTAAAGCTATTACCACAAGAAGTGGTACAACACTTAAACCACCTGAAATACCTGTAACTTCTGATGAAACTATTCCTACTCCACAAGAACCACAACCTGATGAAGATAAGGAAAAAGAACCGGTAGTTGAAAAGGTTAATAAAAATAACACAGTTAAGAATAAACCTTATGTTAAACCATACCAACCACCACTTCCTTACCCGAGTAAAATGAAGAAAGAAAAACTTGAAGCCGAGCAATCCAAATTCTTGGATATGTTTAAACAGATAAATGTAAATCTTCCTTTCATTGATGTGATTTCAGGAATGCCAAGATATGCTAAATTCTTGAAAGATCTAATCTCAAATAGAAAGAAAATGGAAGAACTCTCGGCTGTTACTATGAATGCTAATTGTTCAGCAGTGCTGTTGAATAAGATACCAGAAAAACTATCTGATCCAGGAAGTTTCACAATTCCATGTTTTCTGGGTAGTCTTAGTTCAATAGAAGCATTGGCAGACTTAGGTGCTAGTATAAATCTAATGCCGTATTCACTATACGCTAAACTAGACCTTGGAGAATTGAAACCAACCAGAATAAGCATACAACTAGCCGATAGATCAATAAAATATCCTAGAGGGATAATGGAGAACATGCTAGTTAAAGTTGGTACTTTAGTATTTCCAGTAGATTTTGTTGTTTTGGACATGGAAGAAGATTCTCAAGTTCCTCTCATATTAGGAAGACCATTCTTAAACACGGCTAAAGCAATGATAGACGTGTTCGGTAAGAAACTAACCCTAAGTATAGAGGATGAGAGTGTTACCTTTTCAGTTGATAGAGCAATGCAACAACCACAATCTGCAGATGATACATGTTATTATATTCAAACTATAGATGCACATGCAGAATTATTAGAAGAATTTCCAGAATTACAAGGAACAGGAGAATGTTCTTTAGGAGAAGGTAATGAACCAATTGATGAAACTGAAATGTTAGCTACACTTATAGCTAATGGATATGAACCAACAACAGAAGAAATTCAAATGCTAAAAGAAGAAGACAGATATCGATATAAATCATCGATAGAAGAACCTCCGAAATTAGAGTTAAAGCCACTTCCAAACCATTTGGAATATGCTTATTTACATGGTGAATCTGAATTACCTGTAATAATATCGTCTTCTCTTACTGAAAATGAGAAATCACAACTCATTTCTGTGTTGAAAGCTCATAAACCAGCCATTGCATGGAAGATTCATGATATTAAAGGAATAAGTCCTTCGTATTGCACACATAAAATCCTTATGGAAGAAGGTCATAAAACGTATGTGCAACGCCAACGAAGACTAAATCCTAATATGCAAGATGTAGTTAAGAAAGAGATTATTAAACTGCTAGATGCAGGTTTGATATATCCAATTTCTGATAGTCCATGGGTAAGCCCAGTTCAATGCGTGCCTAAGAAGGGTGGCATGACTGTCATTACAAATGAGAAAAATGAGCTTATTCCTACTAGGACTGTAACAGGATGGCGTGTATGTATTGATTATAGAAAATTAAATGACGCCACCAGAAAAGATCACTTTCCCTTACCTTTCATAGATCAAATGTTGGAAAGATTAGCCGGAAATAGTTACTATTGTTTTCTAGATGGATTTTCCGGATATTTTCAAATTCCAATAGCACCCGAGGACCAAGAGAAAACCACATTCACGTGCCCTTATGGTACTTTTGCTTACAAACGCATGCCATTTGGACTTTGTAACGCCCCTGCAACCTTTCAAATGTGCATGATGGCGATTTTTCATGACATGATAGAAGAATGCATGGAAGTTTTCATGGATGATTTTTCAGTCTTCGGTGATACATTTAAATCATGTCTAGTTAATCTGGAACGAATGCTAATTAGATGCGAAAAATCAAATCTAGTACTTAATTGGGAGAAATGCCATTTCATGGTTAAAGAAGGCATCGTTCTTGGACATAAAATTTCAAAAGAAGGAATTGAAGTGGATAAAATTTCAAAAGAAGGAATTGAAGTGGATAGAGCTAAAGTAGATGTAATTGCTAAACTTCCACATCCCACCAATGTTAGAGGAGTTAGGAGTTTTCTAGGGCATGCCGGTTTTTACCGACGTTTCATAAAAGATTTTTCTAAAATTGCCACTCCTATGAATAAACTCCTAGAAAAGGATGCTCCATTCATCTTTTCAGATGAATGTATCAAATCTTTTAATATTCTTAAAGAAAAACTCACTAATGCACCGATCATGATAACACCAAATTGGAATCTACCATTTGAACTAATGTGCGATGCAAGTGATTTTGCAATGGGAGCCGTTTTAGGACAAAGGATTGAAAAACGATTTCAACCTATATATTATGCTAGTAAGACATTACAAGGAGCACAAACAAACTATACAACTACTGAAAAAGAACTCCTTGCTATTGTCTTTGCTTTTGACAAATTTCGATCATATCTCGTTCTAGCAAAAACGGTGGTCTATACCGACCATTCTGCTCTTAGATACCTATTTTCAAAACAAGATGCTAAACCAAGATTAATCCGTTGGATCTTACTCTTACAAGAGTTTGATATTGAAATCCGAGATAAAAGAGGAGCAGAAAATCTCGCCGCTGATCATCTTTCTCGTCTTGAAAATCCCGAATTAGAAGTTCTAAATGAATCAGCCATACAAGACAACTTTCCTGATGAATATCTATTGAAGATAGATTATAAAGAAATCCCATGGTTTGCAGACTATGCAAACTACTTAGTTTGTGGATTCCTTGAAAAAGGATTATCGTACCAAAGACGAAAGAAATTCTTCAGTGATATAAAACACTATTTCTGGGAAGATCCACATCTGTTTAAAAGTTGTCCCGATGGAATAATACGCCGATGTGTATTTGGAGATGAAGCTAGTAAAATTTTAAACCATTGTCACACAGGACCAACAGGAGGGCATTATGGGCCTCAACTAACAGCAAGAAAAGTTTATGAAGCTGGATTCTATTGGCCTACAATTTACAAAGACGCACACCTTCTTTGCAAATCCTGTAATGCATGTCAAAGGGCCGGAAAAATAAGTCAACGTGATGAAATGTCACAAAATGTCATCCAAGTATGTGAAGTATTTGACATTTGGGGTATTGACTTTATGGGTCCATTTCCAAAATCTCATAATAATCTATATATACTCGTAGCCATTGATTATGTATCTAAATGGGCGGAAGCACAAGCTCTCCCAACTAACGATGCACGAGTTGTAGTCAACTTTTTAAAACGTCTTTTTGCAAGGTTTGGAACACCGAAAGCTTTAATAAGTGATCGGGGTACTCATTTCTGTAATAATCAACTTGAGAAAGTTCTTAAAAGATATGGAGTAACTCATAAAATCTCCACCGCATATCATCCACAAACAAGTGGACAAGTTGAAAATACCAACCGAGCTTTAAAACGTATTCTAGAGAAAACCGTAGGATCAAATCCGAAGGAATGGTCCATTAAATTGGAGGATGCACTCTGGGCTTTTAGAACAGCCTACAAAACTCCAATTGGAACCACACCTTTTAGACTTATTTATGGAAAAGCATGTCATCTTCCAGTAGAAATTGAACACAAAGCATTTTGGGCTTTGAAGACATGTAATCTTGATTTACATGAAGCCGGACGTCTACGATTAAGTCAACTAAACGAATTAGAAGAATTAAGACATGAAGCATACAAAAATTCGTTAATCTATAAAGAAAGAACGAAGAAATGGCATGATAAAAGAATCAGAAGTTCAAAGGAATTTAAAGAAGGAGACAGAGTTCTTCTTTTCAATTCACGATTCAAGCTATTTCCTGGAAAATTGAAATCAAGATGGTCTGGACCATTCATAGTCAAAAGAGTTTTCCCATACGGAATGATAGAATTAATAAATTCAAATGGGATTGAATTTAAAGTTAATGGTCACAGAGTTAAACATTACATACATGGTCCGATGGAAGTCGACAACGAAGTTAATCACAATTTCGACACCACAGCTAACTAAGTGTGGGGAGAATCAAGTCTTTAAAGGATAATATGTATTTCTGTTAGAGTTAGATTGTCTGTTGTCGTGTAGTTCTCGAAAATGGAACACGTATGGTCTTTCCCTAGCAGACCCTAAAGAACTAGTCTTCTCCCCCCATTCTGAATTTTTATTTTTTTAGGTTTTTACGAAATGAAGACTGTCTGTGAACTAAACCATGGTCTAATGCTACACGCTTTGATCACTAAAAGAAATAATGACATACTACCGAGCGAATTAGTATCAGTAATCAGAGAAAGAATGGACGGAGTTAGAAAAGAATCCAGATGCGAAGATAATAAGTTACAATTTGGTAAAGGAAAATCAAAATCCGCAGCGAAAAGAAGAGCATGACACCTAGAACGATGTCACAAATGCGGAAAATGGTCACATGGAGGTAAATGTTCAAATAATCAAACCTATTCAAATACCGAATTTGTTACTTTATGCAGAGACGGACCGTTCATATGTTTAGAAGAAAAGACACTGAATGCTCGAGGTTACGCCTATGCAGCCATGGAAAATCAATTAAACCGACTATCTTATGAATGGAATAGATCATATAACTAAGAAATCTATTCCACAGGTATGTCTGTACAGTTTTTATTTTTATTTTTATTTTTAACCTTTTGATAATAAACGCTAATTTGTTCGCTAAAAAGTATTAAATTGGTATTGAATAAAATTAGGTTTGGCGACCGAAATTATTGATATCATTCAAAAATTTATTAAATCACTGCGAAATTTAACGTTTATTCTTAAGGTATAAATATCTTTAATCAATCAACCCAAAATATTTCAAAAATTCGTCATGAGTTAAATTAGGTCTTGGAACCGAAATTACTTTACCGAAAAGAGGGGCGCATATTTTTGATAATATTTGATTGATTAAAGTGGGATAAAAAGACAAAAAGATTTTTAATTTTATTTTTACCATGTTTTTAATCTTAATATTTAAATCTTAAATTAATATTGTAAACTTTATAAAAACAATATATTTAAAATTGTAAATCTTTGAAAAATTAATATAAGTTTGATATGAATTTATAAATTTTTAAATTAAGTTTGGTGTGAATTTTTAATTTTTAAAATATGAAATTTTAATTTTATGCATTTCAAATTTTAAGTTTGGTGTGAATTTTTAATTATTAATATTAATTTTGAATTTTATATTTAAGTTGTGTGAATTTAAAAACAAAAATTTACTTTATCTCATTAAGTTAAGAATATGATTTTTAAAATTCGTCGTAAGTTGAAGACTAGGTCTTTGAACCGAAATTGCTTTACCCGAGGGTGGGACGAGAACTTTTATTATCATTATTTTTAATCTTATTGAATTAAAGTATGCAAAAAAAAATTAAAAAACCCAAAAATCTTAGCTTTTAAAACAATCGCTACAAAAAGACAAATTTTAAAATTTTGTCGAAGGACGGACTAGGACATCGATCCGAAACGACCTCGTCCTAAATAACAAGGGAAAAAAATTTTAAAATTAAATACTTAATTGTTTTATAAGTTAAAGATTATATAAAAAAAAAAAAAAAAAAAAAAGAGAGCAAACTCCGCGACTCGCGGAGTTTGAAGTGAAAAACCTCCGCGACTCGCGGAGGGACCAAAAATCAGAAAAAAAAAATAAAACGAGCTGCACGATCAGTTCACTTCCCCCACACAAAAACACCCAAAAACACTGCGAAAAGAGCTGCGAAAAAACCCGAAAACACCCCCAAAAATCCCAATTTTTAACCGTTAATCACCAAATCTTTTGCTAAAATCATGTTGAGAAGGATGCTATCTAAGAATTACTCAAGAAAAATGGTAAATTTCTACACCTAAACACCATTTAATCCGAATTTTGGTGTTCTTGAGCTATTTTTTCCCCAATTTGATTTTGATGCTTTTTAGTGTAATTAGACTTAAATTGTTTATGTATTATGCTTGTATAACCTAGATTGATACTGTTTAACATGATTAGAAGCCTTAAACTTCAAATTTTGAGTAATCTAGGGTTTGTGTTCTTGAGCAAATTTGGGGCTTTTTGATATAAACAGGTTATGGCCGATTTTTGTCATGAATTGTTGCTAAATTAAGTAGTGTAACATGTTTAGGTAGTTAAATGATCCAAACTTTGAGCCTAAACATGATTTTGAGAATTAAAGTGGACTTTTTCAAGTCTAAAATTCATGAACTTGATTTTTGAAAGATAATGCCATTTGAGACTTGTTTAATTGCTAGTAATGATTATTTTGACATGTTATTTGAGTTGAATGCTTATGAACTTGGCGAAAATTTTCGTATATGCTTATTTGAAAAAGTGTAGATTTGATGAAAATGTGAAAATAAGCTTAAGTTTGATATAAATTGATAATGTCATTGTAATTATTTTGATTGATGATTTTGCTGACACTAATGCATATTTGGATGCACAAAATTTGTGTTTGATGTGTTTTGCAGAATGAAAGGGGTGAATCTTCATCCCAAGCCCGCAATGCTCCTGCTGAGAATTTGGAACAACAGGAGGTAGATAACTACTACAAGCAGGATGTACCTCATCCAGTCATGACCTTTTCAGATATGCATTTGGAAGAGTTGCACCCGAACCTGAGATTTGACAGACTTTGGATAAATTATCCAAAATATCAACGGGGTTTGCATACTCTTCACTCTAAGGTTGTTGAGGTACCGAGGGTCATAGAATGGGGACCCTTAGAAGCTGTAGAATTGGCCGGGCCAATTAGGGAATTACTTGTACAGAGGTATGGTAATTCTTCTTTTAATGACTGGATATGTTTATTCACCATACGCAGACCTGTATATAAAGTATGGTGTGAAGAGTTGTTATGTAGTATAGAGTTGAATGATCGGGTAGCTAGTTTAACCGATCGTTCTTTTATTAGATTTTTGTTAGGCGGTTCGATGCGCCACATGTCTTTACTGGACATGGCTCAGGCTTTACGTATATATACGCCTGAGGAGTTAGCGTCTGCCGATTGTAGAGGATTGATACTAAACGGTAGAAAGATAGATGAGAATTTTGATACACACGGTGTGTGGAGTCAAATGACGAGCCATCACCGTTTCAAAGGGGGAAACTACTCTTATTTGGATATAGATAGAGCCGAATTAAGAGTGATACATAGGTTTTTAGCTAATTCGATTACACAAAGGGGTAAGAACAAAGAAAAAGTAAATGAACAAGATTTGTTTTACCATATGTGTATTCGAGACCCACAGAGCGCTGTAAGTATACCATATTGTGTGGGTTATTATTTATCAGCTATGGTTCGGGGGATGCGACCACATAGCATAATAGGAGGTGGAATTTTTATTACTTTGATTGGTGAATATCTCGGTGTGGATATAAGTCGGGGGGATTATTACTAGAAGAGCCGGAACCCCGCGACACTATAGGTTTAAATGTATACCATGGTGCGAAAGTTTTGAAGAGGCGAAATAACGCCGCAGTACGATACCATGGTAGACATCCACAGGTGGAGAGAAACCAGGAGCAAGGTAATGTAGGAGGGGGGAATGAGATGCAAGAAATGCATAGGTTTATAGCTTCTCAGGAATACGAAAATGCTAGACATAGAGCATTTGAAGATTGGCAAGTTCATCAGAACCAGATCATAGCTCATTGCCAACATATAGGTAGAAACTATATTCCTACACCGAAACCCGTCTTCCCTCCTTGGTCGATAGAGATGCAGCCACCATATCCTACGTATGACCCTGCCGAAGCATTCTATAGCACTTATGGTTATGCCTGGAACCCCTATTGGTACCAATATCATCCTTAGTTTACTTATTATTATTTTTTTTATTTTGTAATTTGTAATTATTGATACATTTAATATTTTTGTTAATATTGTAATCATTTTTATAATTTCTAACTTTTATTCTTAGATTTTAATAATTTTTGAATGTGGGGTAATATACCAAACTTCAAAAATATGTATATATGTTTGCAGTTTATCTTATGTACACAACAGGGTAAAACAACGCATTTTCAAAGACTGGCATTAAGTTCAGCAAAAGCAACTAATTTTGACGACAAGATGCAAAATATATGTGAAATAACAACAAGACGGAATGAACAAATGATGTGCACCATTTATCATTCAGCAAACAAACGCCAATATATTTGGAAACTTTGGTAAAAATTTAATCATTTTCACACAAATCACCCTCAATAATTTAAATTGTTACTGATTTCTTGCAAATGAGGGCATTGCAAGATCTTAAGTGTGGGAAGGGGTTAAATTCTTTCGGATTTTAAAATTTTTTACTTTATACACTTGGTTACCATTAAAAATACTAGTAAAGCAGTAGTTGTATTAGAATCTAGTGCTCTCTGATAAAAAAGAACAGCCCTAGTCTTATATACTGACTACCTAATTCTAGTAAAATTTTTCAAAATTTTCAATTAAATGAATTAAAATCATGTTTATACATATTTATGAACGATAAAACTAGGTTTTAACACCGAAATTATTGTTACCTCGGAAAGGACATAAATTAAGAAACAAACTAAAATGTTAAAATTCATTTAAAATGGAATAGAGGACGATAAAAAGGAAAATAAAAGCCAAGTGTGGGAAAATTTACCAAGTTATTTTAAACATATGTCACATATATCTGTAACAAATAACTGAAAATACTTTTGCTTTGGACTAAACTAAACTGTTTTACCCAATGAAAGAAAAGAAGAGATGGATCTACACGATGAATCAATTCCATCATTAAAAGGAAGTAAAGTCTTCCGAAAAAGACACGTTCTTCTTGATTTAGGTCATGAAGTTGTCGTTCAGACCAGCTATAGGTTGACGAAAAATCTAGAAAAGTCATCTCTAAAATCAGCAGGAAATCCACGGACCTCAGCATCAAACAGGGTCGCCAAGTGGTCAGACTTATCCTAACCATGAGAGGATCTGTCTCGTACAATGGGGAGGGCACCGTGCAAATTAGCTTGATAAGACTAATGAATCAGACCCCCAGAAAGGATAATCTCCTCAAAGATTAAAAATCAGCTTTTAAGCCTGATATTACTCAATCCTTGAGATTGACTTTAAAGATTGAGAATTACAACTCATGGAATTCGATGATATCTAAACTCGAGCTTGAACGAGAAAATATTTTGATCAAAAATAAAACCGATTTGTTTTCTGAAAACCCATTTTCAATGCGTTCATTGAACGTAAAATCCTAGGAATTCACCTGGAATTCATTAGGTCACCTGAACCAAATCGGGTGTCAACCGTAAGAACGGTGGTTGCATATTGGTCGAAGACAGGACCTTTTGCCAAGACCGAAAAACTATAGGGTGATCTTTACTATTGCTCCTACAAAGGATAGTATTGCATCCGACACGTTAAAGACCATAATCAAAAGCATGTCACGGGACATTGCCTTAACAGTTGCTTGTTCATCGCTTTCCTTTACAACCGGACGGTAGTTTACCGAAAGGTAATATACGGGACAAGTAAACTGGACGTGTTGCTTTCCTAATACAAGGTTAGCAAGTGGGTGACACAAAACCATAAGTTTTGAGCTAAAATTTTCAAATCTGAAACCCACCAACCCACAAAAATATTTTGCAAACACCGGTGAAGGGTTATTCCGGAAAACCTGTCTAGGGTAAAATCTAGCATGAATTTTCAAAAGATCAAATGTTTTTATAAAGATCCAATTTCCTAACGGATCTAAATTTTCATAGTCATGTGGGACTGTAAACCACAAATGCTACTATCATTGTTTATACCGCCGTATCAAAATCACTGATGTACAAAGTGTGAAGAATAAAGAAGTGATTCTAGTGTGTTTTATTTCAAGACTGTATTGCTTGAGGACAAGCAACGTTCAAGTGTGGGGATATTTGATAGTGCTCCAAATGAACATATATTTAGTATCAATATCCCTCCGATATGTAAAGATTTCAGTTGCAATTGTTCCATTTTCATGTAATATTCATTTATATTAAATAAGTATGAAGACAAAAGGCGAAAACAACGAATTGAAGACGCAAAGGTCCAAAAAGCTCAAAAGTACAAGATACAATTAAAAAGGTTCAATTTATTGATAAGGAACGTCTAAAAATGACAAGAGTACAAGTTATGAAACGCAAAGTACAAAATATCTCAGCGTACGCAAGGACGTTCGAAAATCCGGAACCGGTACATGAACCAACTCTCAACGCTCGACGCAACGGAAAAAAAATTACGAGTCTACTATGTATATAAATATAATATAATATATAAATAATTATAAAAATTATTTATATATTATATATATTTAAATAAAAACCGTCGGCAGCCTTGGATCTTGAACTTGTGGGCTGGTTTTGGAACCTCCGCGACTTGCGGAGCTGGAAGGCCAAAATGGCCGCGACTCGCGGAGCAGTGAATTTCAGTTCTGGCTATAAAAGCTCTCGAGTTCTGCATGTAAAATATATAATAAATAATAATAATAATACTCCATAAGATAATAAATAAATAAATATATAATATATATATATATATATAGTATAGTATAGATTAGTGTTATATTAGATTAGTTCGGGTTATGTAAAGGTTATTTTACGGGTTTTTGAAGTCGAAATTCTGTCCGTGTAACACTACGCGATAAATACTCAATGTAAGTTATGTTCTCCTTTTTAAATTAATGTCTCGTACTTAAGTTATTATTATGCTTATTTGAGCCAAAGTAATCATGATGTTGGACTAAATATTAAAGACGGGGTAATTGGGCTTTGTACCATAATTGAGGTTTGGACAAAAGAACGACACTTGTGGAAATTAGACTATGGGCTATTAATGGGCTTTATATTAAATTAACGATACCTCGTTAATTTAATATAAAGGTTATGATTTGACGTATCTATATATAACCACATACGCTTAATCGGACACGATGGGCGAGATATTTATAAGTACGAATTATTGTTCATTTGACCGGACACGGGGATGGATTAATAGTCAATGGACTCATTAAAACAGGGGTGGATTACATTCAAGGGTAATTGGTGTAATTGTTAACAAAATATTAAAACCTTGGTTTACACACAGTCGATAACATGGTGTATTCATTAAGCAAAGTATTAAGACCTTGTTACAGTTCGAATCCCCAGTTAGTTGGAATATTTGACTTCGGGTATAAGGTTAAATTTGCCAAGCAGTTTATAATTATGACCGATGAACTATTATGGACAAAAACCAGATAGGTTTCAAATACATCCAGGACAAAGGACAATTAACCCAGGACAATAAATTAAAATCAAAACGTCAAACATCATGGTTACGGAAGTTTAAATAAGCATAATATATTTTATTTCATTTTTCCTCGTACTTTTATTTATTGTCATTTTAATTATTGTTATTTATTTTATATTGTTATTTAAATATCGTCATTTACTATACACTTCGCTTAAAATATAAATCGACAAACCGGTCATTAAACGGTAAACCCCCTTTTATATATTATTATATATAATTATATATATTTTGTACAAATATAGTTGTTTAAAAATATAGTGTGCAATAAGCCCGCTCCCTGTGGAACGAACCGGACTTACTAAAAACTATACTACTCTACGATTAGGTACACTGCCTATAGTGTTGTAGCAAGGTTTAGGTATATCCATTCTCTAAATAAATAAATATCTTGTGTAAAATTGTATCGTATTTAATAGTATTTCTTGCAAAAATATAAGCTATTTCGTATACCCAACGCTACCACATCAATGTGCTTGACATCAAAAGATTTAATGAAAGCGAAAGTCAAACCCAAATTACCAAGATTTCTCGAACATCGAGCCACAGAAATAGCGTCCCCAAAAAGTGTAGCTACCTTGGTTATACTAGTGTCGGACACACAAGTTGGTGAAATTCCTTTTAATTCCAACCAGGCATACTGGAAAAAAACTTCCGGCCAAATCTGAGAACACGGAAAATCTTTCCTATTTATTTATATTTATTGTATTCGTTTTACAACATTATGGTTCAAATTCTTATTATTATTTTTTCCCCATAAACTATAATAATAGTGTAACCAATAAAAATTTATCAAAAAGAAAAGGACGAATCTCAAAAAATGATTACAATTAAGAACTTTCGAGCTAGACCTAACATTACGGGCTCTCTACATTTTATTATGATGCGGTTAATTAAAACTAATGAAGATTAAAGGAGTCTAATATACTAGTAGATAAGTTAGTTCAGTATGAAGGATTAATGGGACAATTGAACACAATACTAAATAGGAGATAACGGACTCTGGTTTTTTTAGTTGTTTTTTTGTTTTAAAGTTTCAGGGCATATTTTGGATTAGTTAAAGTTTGGTGAACTATGTAGATATCATTCAGTTTATATTTTTCTGTTGTTCTTTTTTCTCTGGTGAAACCCTTAGTCAATTTGGTTGATCATCTGTTGTGATCAGTGTTGTCTTGAGAGTTTGATTCTGATTTGGTAATTGACAGTAGTTGTTGACTGCTACTCTGGATTTCTGGTTCATTTAGTTTAATTTCTGTTTATGTGATTGAACTATTATAATCTTTGGCATTCGATTCATTCAACTTTACATGGTATTTGAGCGGTTAGCTCCTTATATCGATTACAGAGTGCTCGTGGTTGATCAGTGGTGATTCTTCAACAGATTGTTGAAGGATTCTTTGTGTTCTTAAGAAACCCTAATTTTCAATTTAGGGTTAGGGTTTTTCCTCTTGGCTATTCCAGAGGTCTTATTGTCTTCCGCTGCTACCTTAATCTCTCATTGTTTTAGATTTATATCCTGCAAGGGGAGTCTTGTTTTTATTCGTGTTTTCTTATCTTTACCCCTGTTTGACTGAATCTCAGTGCCCAACTCTTGATCTGTGTTCTTTGAATGTGTAAAAACCTGATCAAGCACTTGGTTGACTTGATCTGTTCATCTTTATTTTTCCTGTTTCTTTATCCTTACAGGGTGCTTAGCTAGTAGCCAATTGCTTGCTGGAGATTTGTAAGTCTTTCTTGTCTCTTACAAGTGTCTAGCCAGCGTATTGATGCTGTGATTGTTTGTCATTTGTTATTCTGTGTTTAATTACAGTGATTTGTTTATCTAATTTGGTGTTCTTTATTTGATTAATGTGATTGATTGTTATAATGGCTAAAGATGATGAGGGTGAGGGTACTTCTGTTACTTTGGTTAATAAATTGGATTTTGGGGGATCCTTTATACTTACATGCTAGTGATACTACTAGAACTGCTCTTGTGTCAATTAAACTGAAAGGTACTAGAATTATAGTGTTTGGAGCAAAGGTATGCTTCTTGCTTTAAACAATAAAAATAAAAAGGGTTTTATTGATGATACTTGTCAAAGAAAAGATTATGAAAAAGATGATGTTCTTGCTAATGCGACATATGTAACTCTGTGGTATTCCTAATAAGTTGTACAAGGATCAAATATTTTCTGATAGTTCTGTTACTGTTTAGCAAAAACTTAAGGAAACTAATGATAAAATGATGGTTCCACAACTTTTAATTTGCAGAAACAAATTAATTCTATGACGCAAGGAGGTTCTAGTGTTTCTGAATATTATCATAAACTGAATACTTTGGAAAGAGTATGATGCAATTGCATGTTTGTGTTTGTGATGCTAATGTTGATTTTGTGAATTATTAATCATGTTATGAAGCTTATGCAATTTCTTATAGGACTTAATGAGGTTTATCAGCCAATAAGAAGTAATCTTCTTATGACTAATCCTCATCCCAGTGTTAATACAACTTTGGTGTAATTTCAAGAGAGGGGGTCTCATAGGAATGTTTATACTAATGCTATGAGTTCTAAATCTCATAACACTGTATTTGTTGCTAAAGCTCGGAATAATTCTTTTATTGCTAAACCTGGTAATAACATGAATAATTCAAACTTTAATAAAAAAATCTAGTATTGTGAATACCCTTGAACTTGTAAGATTTTTTTAACTGATGTTGCACTCTGTTATACTGAGCGACGGCCCACAAATTTGCGTGACGAGCAGCATAACGGAAAGCAGACACCAAAATTGTTTCAGCTACTGATCCCTGCGCGACGTTGTTAAGGTTTGCGGCATGCAGTAACATGGGCAGCAGACCTGCACAACAAAATCAAATTGGCCCATTTCCAAAACACACATGTTATAGCGAAAATCATCCATTCAGTCACAACTACTTTAAAACTTGAATTTTACATCCAAAATAAGTATTCTGAATCAAAATACCAAGTTTGGCGCCCATTGGGTCATTAATGACCCGTTACACCTTAAGTATGCCAATTTAGAGTCTTTACACATTAATCAAGCATAATTTAATACAATCCCAAAATAGATTCACACTAGACACACAATTAGAGTGTTGGCGTTCAAGCGATGAAGCAACCACGGTGGCAAGAGTCTACACGATCCACTTACACTATTAGTCCCCAAGCTAATCTTTCATAGGTTGTTTGCCCTTCCTATGCACTTTCGAACCGCTTGAACCTAAACCCACAACACAAACAACGAGTAAGCCATGTTGCTTAGTGAATAGAAGCTAAAAATACACATTTTAAAATAGGTAAATGCACGTAATAGTAGTAATACCAACTTACACACCCACACCTATGGATATCCAAAATTCCGTAATAAATCGACTCGTCTGACATGTTCAAAACGAGTCAACTAAGGTAAGGAACCCACACATTACCATTCCCACATAACTAGCCCCTTTCTAGAATGAATCCAACCCAATGGGTTCTTTAGGCACTTCCTAACAACAAAAGCAAGAGTAATAACACATAAACACTTTTGGAAATCCCTACGATAACACATGTATCCTCTTGCACAGATGCAATCCAACTACACACCATCGTTTTCCAAAAGTAGCACCTATAATTAGATATGGAAATGGATGTTCGATCCATCGGATATCTATCTAATCATATCCATTTAAAAATGGATATGGATGGTCTAAATGGATGAGAAACAGATACGGATATGGATGATGTGAAAAATTAGTTGATCGGTTATGGATGACAATTTATCATCCACAGATATATCCGTTTATCACCCGAAATACATATATATACATATGTATGTTAAAAATACTTCGATGATTTCATTTCATGATACGAATTTCCTAAGAAAAACTTAATATCCAACGGATATCCATTAACTCGCTTAATCCAACAGATATGGATATGGATATGGATAGATGAATTATATTCAAATGAATATGGATAGCGATATGGATATGAATCTAAAAATTAAATGGGTATCGATTTGGATACGAGATCACCCGATCCATATCCTATCCATTGAAATCTCTACCCATAGTTTTGTACGCACCTTGTGTATAATGAGACTTGAAGGACTATAGCTACTTAGACTCCTGATATTGCTCCGTTTATACATATTTTTACTCGCAATATCATTTAGTTTTTATTGAGTTTTTGGTTAATAATTGAGGAAATGGTGAAGGAAATGATAATGTTTGAGTTAATACGTTCCTATGAAATGGTTTGAAGAGTTATTTAGTTTTGAAAGTTTTCTGGTCGAAAGTTCTGCTATTTTGAAGAAGAAATCGTGAGCTGAAACGAAATGCCAAGTGAAGAATTAAAACAGAAAAAATACTGATCGATTTAGTGTATCTCGCAGCCGCAATTCCTCTCAATGCGGTCGCGAGTTTAGGCTTGCTCGTGATAAAAATCTCGCGTTCGCTATTCGTTAACAGAACTTCGGAAGTCAGGAACAACACACTATCGCAGTTGCGATTTGAGGTAATGCGGCCAAGATAATGCGGTCGCGAGATTTGGCAGCTGACTCAGTTTTTGGGTTTAAGTCTAAATACGTGTTTTTAACCCTTTTTAGGGGATGCAGTTTTCTATTTACGAATTTTTATTGTTCCAGCCACTAGGGTACGAATTTCTAAGCTTTTCATTCAATTTTTCATTATCTTTGCAACATAACAACAATTGTGGTTAGTTTAATCTTGTTATTACTTTTATTCTTATTTATTTTAATGGATTCAATGGTTTATTTTGCATGTTCTTGTGTTCTTTATTTTATCATGAGTAGCTAAATTAGTTGTATTCACTTAGATGATTGAACTAAGGTGAAGGATTGCTATCTTTATGATTTGAACAATTAGATCTTATTATTTCATGTGTTGTTTGGCTAAGAACGACTGTTATTATGATTTATCATTTGTTGAAGTTGCAGGGATTATTAACTAGTCAACGAGAGTTGAATAAGTGGTGATCTTTACTAGGTTATTGAACGTGAATAACTTAGGCCTTTGGTTGATTATATACGGGAGACCGGTATAATTGATTAACTAGAAATTAAACTGTGATAGAACTTGGTAATTGTGGAATTGTTTGGGAGACTTAAGCAATTCAAGTCAGATTAATATATTGATTTATATATTGGTAACTAGATTAGAGAATTATGATCAACGAGAGCAGGGCTAATGATTTAGTCTATAATCTGTGAGAATTGAGAGATAATCATAGTGTTACCACCATTACAATGGTATGAAATGAACTTAACAGCAATCCTGATCCGAGAGAATTGATTCTAAGTGGATACGTTTATCTTTATTGATTTTAATTCAATTTATTACGCGTTCAAACTCTAAACAAAACAACTTTAATTTTACAAGAATAATTATAAGTTAAAATTTCTGATAAAACTGCTCTCTGCGGACGAACTGGTCAATTTTACATATAAATTGCTACACGATCGGGACTAGTTGCCTGTATTGTGTGATAATTATTGGGTGATATTTACTAGTTATTTTTTGAGTATAAAACACACATCAACTTTTTGGCGCCGCTGCCGGGGAGCGGTGTTCAATCGGGAATTTACAAGCTAGTTATTTGATCCTTTTGTGAGAAGCAATTCTTACAAAAGTTACTTTTCTGTTATTTTTACTTTTTCAGTTGTACGCGTGGTTTTGTTGTGGTGTGATCGCAGGTTAGGTACCAATAACTCTGGAACCGTCTAGAGTTTACCATACACGCAGCAAAGCTAAAGAAGAATAGGAAATCGACGAAGGTTTCGCTGAGTTACCTTTTTATAATCCGGATTTTGAGTACATTAAGGAAGAGGTTAAAATGGGTGAACCAGCTCAAGGTCAATCCATGGAAGCTTTGATGAAATCCACGAGGGCTGGTAATGGTCATAACATTAGGAAACCGACAGTCAATACGGATTTTGAGGTCAAGGGATAGATTCTTAATATGATAACTCACCAATGCCAGTTCAGGGGTACACCGAAAGAGGATGCATTCGAGCATCTTCGTTCTTTCAAAAGTATCTGTAATTTGTTCAAGATTGCTCAAGTTGAAGATACAATTATCTATTTGAGGGTTTTTCCTAGGTTCTTAAAAGACGATGCCAAGGATTGGTTGGAATCATTGTCCGAAGGTGAAATTGATAGTTGGACTACGATGGAAGATAAGTTTCTGCAGCGTTTCTTTCCGGCTTCTAAAGCTGCGAAGTTGCAAAGTGACATTAATTACTTTATTCAGAAGCCACATGAGACACTTTATGATGCATGGACATGATTCGGTAAAATGTTACGCAATTGTCCTCAACACGAGTTGAACTATTTTAACAAGGTCCAGATTTTCTATAAGGGTGTTAATGTGCCGACGAGGAAAGAGATCTATATTGCTGCAGGTGGCTCGTTAATGAAAAAGACTCCGGATGAAGCGTACGAGATCATCTTCGAAACTGCTAAGCATTCTTATGATTGGCATCAAGAAATAGATGTCTCTCGCTCTTCTCATGTTGCTAGTACCGAAACTAGTGACGAGCTTGCTTCAGTTAAAGCTCAACTTGCAACTTTTAAAAGACAGATGGAGTCAATGACTAAGGAAATGCATGCGATCAAGGTTGGTTGTGAGTTATGTCAAGGACCACATCTTACGAAAGATTGTGATCAAGCATCAAGGAGGAACAGGCTAATTATCCGGGTTATGTTAAAAAGGGTGATTTTGCGCTTAGTGAATTTTCGGGTGGTAGACAATTTTTCAACCGAGTGGGTAACACGAATGGTACTAATTATCAGAATTGTAATCAGGTTTATCAGGGTAATCAGAAAACATATCCGTATAGGCCGCCTGGGTTTAATAATAGAAATCAGCAAGCATCACCTAGAAACTTCCAGCAACCGATGCAACTAGTTCAGCAGCCAGAAAATAAGATGCCTCCGTTGGAAGAATTGCTAAGGGGTTTCATTATGAAAACTGACGAGAGCATACGAGAGCATTACTGCTTTGAGACAGGATGGCGAATCGACTAAACTGCAAGTTAGGAGTCAACAGGCCTCGATTCAGAACTTGAAACGAGATGTGGGTCGTATTGCTCAGTCCTTATCGGAGAGATCACCGGGTACTCTCCCATCTAACACGCAGTCCAATCCGAATAACAAGGGACCGGTTAGAAACAAGCAAGTGAACGCCATAACCACCCGAAGTGGTTTAGTTATTAACGAGGAGAAATCAAAGTCTCCTCCTGTCTTTTCTCCTGTTGTTCCTCCTAATGTTTTGCAGGTACCTACTAATGAGGAAGCTAGGAAGGATGAATCTAAGGATGACAAGCCAAAAGTTCAAGATCAAAAGAAAGATGATCCACCAGAGATCATGACTAAAGCACCGCCGTTAAAGGTGTACAAAGCACCAGTTCCGTATCCTAAAGCCTTGAAAAAAGATAAGCTAGCAACTCAATATCAGAGGTTCTTGGATATGATCAATCAAATCAGTGTGAACATGCCGCTGGCAGAAGTGATAAAAGGGATGCCAAATACGGGAAGTTTCTTAAAGACCTACGGGAAGTTTCTAAAAGACCTGATCTCGTCAAAAGGTAAGTACCAAGAGGTGTCGGCCACATTCCTCAATGAAGCGTGTTCGGCCATTTTACAAAAGCAAAAGTTACCTCCTAAATTGGGAGATCCGGGTAGTTTTATCATCCCTTGTCTATTGGGTGATTCGGTAGCGTACGATGCACTAGCCGACTTAGGGGAAAGTGTTAATTTAATGCCCTATTCATTGTATATGAAACTTGGCCTAGGAGACTTGAAACCAACTAGAATGGGGATCCGTTTGGCCAACCATTCTTTTGACACTCCCATAGGTATAGCCGAGGACTTGATAGTAAAAGTAAACAACCCTAGTCTGAATAGGGAGCCATTAGTCTTTCCAGCCGATTTTGTAGTGCTTGAAATGAAAGAGGACACTAAAGTGCCAATCATTCTAGGTCGACCTTTCCTAAACACCGCAGATGCTATCATCCATGTCCAACAAAATACCTTAAGTATAGGTGTGGGGGATGAAAGAGTGATTTGTCCTGTAGGTAAAGCTATGAAACAACCCAAGTCTACTGATGATGACACTTGTTTTCAACTTGATGTAATAGACTTATGTGTTGAGCATGATTTGCAGGAACTATTGGAAGTTGATACCATAGGTTTTGTTCCTATGGATGGTAGCGACGATTTTGATTTAGATGTTGAATTTGAAAGCCTTATGAAAGTGGATACGGATGATGAATTAAGTGATGAAGAAGATCCCAAAGAAGAGGAACTGGTTGAAGAGATCAAGGAGGAGGATAAGTTTCGTATTAAAACTTCTTTGGAAGAACCACCCATGTTTGAACTTAAGAAGCTTCCGGAACATTTGGAATATGCCTATCTTCAGGGAACTTCAGAATTATCAGTAATTATATCTTCTACTCTTTCTAGTG
Organism: Rutidosis leptorrhynchoides; assembly: GCF_046630445.1. NCBI lineage: Eukaryota > Viridiplantae > Streptophyta > Magnoliopsida > Asterales > Asteraceae > Rutidosis > Rutidosis leptorrhynchoides. The sequence continues at coordinate 84,804,208 of NC_092334.1, forward strand.
ATCAAAAGGGTCGGTTAATTAATTTGTTAAAGGCTCACAAAAAGGCCATAGCTTGGAAAATGATCGTCATACCGGGAATAAATCCCTCCTTTTTTCACTCATAAAATCCTCTTAGAGGATGAGTATAAACCTGTTGTCCAAAGGCAAAGGAGGCTAAACCCGAATATGAAGGACGTTTTGAAAAAAGGAGGTAGTCAAGTTACTTGAAGCCGGGTTAATTTACCCAATCTCCTACAGCCCATGGGCGAGCCCTGTCCAAGTTGTACCGAAAAAGAGGGTACAACCGTTGTGCTTAATGAAAAGAACGAACTTGTTCCTACGCATATGGTTACGGGTTGGGGAGTTTGTATAGACTATCGTCGTTTAAACGACGCCACTAGGAAGGATCACTTCCCGCTACCATTTATCGACCAAATGCTTGAACGATTAGCGGGTAAAGAGTTCTGCTGCTTCCTAGACGGATTCTCCGGGTATTTCCAATTCCCCATTGACCCCTTAGACCAGGACAAAACCACATTCACTTGTCCGTTCGGTACTTTTGCTTATCGCCGCATGCCTTTCGGGTTATGCAATGCACCTGGAACCTTTCAAAGATGCATGATGGCGATCTTCCACGACATGATCGAGGAGTGTATGGAAGTCTTTATGGATGACTTCTCAGTCTTTGGAGACTCCTATGACTCATGTCGTTCCAATCTTGAACGTATGCTAATTCGTTGGGAGAAAGCAAATCTTATTTGAATTGGAAAAAATGCCACTTCATGGTAAAAGAAGGCATCGTTCTAGGCCATAAAATATCTCGTGTGGGTATTGAGGTAGATCAAGCCAAACTGGAGGGTATATCTAAACTACCCGAACCTTCGAATGTTAAGGCCATTCGCAGTTTTCTTGGTCATGCGGGCTTTTATAGGCGATTCATAGAAGATTTTTCAAAAATTGCCCGCCCTATGACTAGAATTCTCGAGAAGGACGTTCCTTTCGAGTTCAATAATGATTGTAAGAAAGCCTTCTCCATTCTGAAAACCAAGCTCCTATAATTGTATCACCTGATTTCAGTTTACCTTTCGAGCTTATGTGTGATGCTAGCGATTATGTATTGGGAGCCTCTTAAGGCAACGCCATGATAATCATTTCTATCCAATTTATTATGCGAGTAGGACACTAACGGGAGCTCAGGTTAATTATACCACAATTGAAAAAGAGCTCTTCGCGGTCGTCTTTGCATTCGATAAATTCCGTCCTTATTTGGTGTTATCCAAGACCATTGTCTATACCGACCACTCGGCCCTTAAGTATCTTTTTTTCTAAGCAAGATGCGAAGTAACGACTCATTCATTGGGTTATTCTTTTACAAGAATTCGATATTGAGATTCGCGATAAAAAGGGGGCAGAGAACCTCGTTGCTGACCATCTTTCTCTACTTGAGAATCCTAATTTGGAAAAAATTAATGAGTCGGACATTAAAGACACGTTCCCTGATGAGTTTTTGATGCGGGACGACAAGGACCCGGAAGTCCCTTAGTTTGCAGATTTCGCAAATTATCTAGCCTCGGGTGTTCTTCAGAATGGGCTTTTTTATCAGCAAAAGAAGAAATTCTTTGCGGATTTGAAATATTACTTTTAGGATCACCCCCATCTTTTTCGAGTTTATGCTGATCAAGTGATTCGCCGGTGTGTGTATGTGAAAGAAGCTCAACAAATTCTTGAGCATTGTCATCAAGGTCCCACCGGTTGTCACTATGGACCAAGTCATACCGCCAAGAAAGTGTTTGACTCGGGCTTTTATTGGCCCTCGATCTTTAAAGACGCTCATGCGTTTGTTTGTACTTGTGATGCATGCCAAATGATGTGTAATTTCGTACTCTAAATTATTAGCTAAATACCTATCGATTATCACACAATACAGGCAACTATAACCAGTTCGTGTAGTAATTAAACAAGTATTTGACCAATTCGTTCCACAGAGAGCAGGTAATTGAAAACTTGAACTATTAATTATTCTAAGATTTAAAAGGGGGTTTTTGTTGTAAAACTGATTAAACGCGAAAGTAAATTAAACTGAATTCAATAAGATGCAAAGGTATCCACTTAGCTACAATTCCCTAGGCTAGGATTGCTCGTTTAAACTCATTAAGTAAACAATTATAATGATGTGACACTGCATTTATCTATCGATTCCTACAGTTTGAGACTAATAACCTAAGTATAACTGTCGATTAACCTAGAGTTACTACCTAATTCACAATGATATTACTCAAAATTATAATCTAACTTAGGTTGGTTTGGTGTCCCTTACAACCTCACAATTATTGCATCTAATTTCAAGTTCAACCACTATACGATTAATTTTATTATCGGTGTCCCTCATAAAATCTCACGTATTCCTAAATTATTCACGTTCAATAATCTAGTAAAAGCTATTAATCAATTTAACTATTGTTAGTTAACTAATAACTTCCGTGATTTAACAATCAATAAGCTTTAATAACAGTGGATCTTAGCTAGACATTAACCTTGTGTAATTTTAATTAATTGTTATTAACCAAAAGATCGCAATCCATCACCTAGGTTCATGCATATAAGTGAATACTAAATATTTAGCTACTCATGGTAAAGCAAAGAACAAGTAAATAATAAGAACAATTAAACATAATCATTGAATTGAATGAAGAACAAATTAATAAAAGTAATAAAAGTTAATACAAAGATTAAACTGACCAAGAATGATATTGTAGCTTAAACCCTTGTAAAACAATGAAGAAAGACAAAGAAATTCGTAACTAATGTTGCTGTGGAAGAAAATTCGTAAAATAAAACTGGATCTCCTAAATTGGGGTAAAATTCGTCTATTTATAGAATCTGGAAAACAGCTGAAACCGAATCAGGTCGCGTTCCGCGACACACCATCGCGATCCGCGACCACCTCATCGCGTTTCGCGATGACCAGGACGCGACAAAGGTTGTTTAAATGCGATAGATTGGTCAGAACACCCTTTTTTCCATGTCGTGTTCTGATGCACTTTGTCACGTATCACGATGACCAAAACGCGATAAACATCATCCTGAAGCGATGGAAACTGACTTTTTCACCCGATACGCGTTTATCTTCAACTCTAACTCCGTTTTGGCTATATCTTCAATAAAAATCATCGTTAATGAGCCAACGAACCATAACTTGACACTTTCTTCATATTAAGCTCAAATAACTCGATATCTCCATCAAAGTCTTTAAAATATCAACAAATGGACCAAGATAACGCCCAAAATATAAGAATGAAAATGGCGTCATCAAAATCCCCCACACTTGAACCTTGCTTGTCCTCAAGTAAGCTTATCTTCAAAATAGTAAAATCCAATGTAAGAGCAAACATACCCGAAGCATTTTCAACAATAATAGGAAGCAAGATACACCAATACTATCTTCATGAGCAAATAAAACCAATGTGTGGTGATCTTCAACAAGCAATCGCAAGGTTCAAGCCTTCAAAAAGTATGCTTCTTACACCAACCCGCTATGGCTATCCCTCTTTCACCTCCATGCCCCCAAAATACCAATGATTTGTCAATTCCATATAAAATCGTCAATTCCAAAAATTAGGTTAAGGTGGGTGTGCCAAAGCGTAGGGGACTGGTTACCCCTATCTTTATGGTCAATCCGGGCACAGGATGACCGGCACTCATCAAGCTTTCTATCACAACTCTATGGTTTCTCTCATAGTAGGGCGAAAGCATTGATGGAGGTTCGTGGAATTAGTGCCCCACGTGGCTAATTAAGAGGTCCATCAATTCCATGATTTGGCTCAAAAGCCGGTGTGCATACAAGCCTTCCCAATTATGGGACAGCGCACGGGTAGTTGCACTGAAGCGAACTACCTTGGGTGTAAATTTTTCGGAGGGTCTATTGCACGAAACCTGAAAGACTTTACTTTCAAGCAATGCTCTTTTGAAACAAACTTTACTTGTAAGATTTTACTTACAAGTTCGGAAGACTTTACTTCCTAAGAACAACATGGGAGGACTCGATTCTCCCGAAAGTGTTTAAACACTTGGTTAATTTTATTTAAGGTCCTTGGACCCCACTTCCCACGCATCTTAGCTTTTATGCTAATTTTAAGAAAATGTAGGAAGCAGATACTACATTCCCGTATTTTAAAGGTTACCATAGCTTTTTGCCATGGTGTGCGTTGTCTAAGCAAACGCTAGCACGAAACCATTGCTCTTACATAAAAAGACAACACGGTTGAAGCTCAAGGCTCCTCTTCCCACAGTACGATACATCGGTGTAATACATCGTGAAATGAAGTATTAACCAATGTCAGTATGAAATGATGTAGATTAGGAAGTCTCCTACACCAAGTAAGACGGGCATTCGGAAGACTTGACTTCCTTCATGGATGCACTTGAATCATCCTACAATTTTAACTTACAAAAGTGATAACAGTTGCTTTCATAAAACAACTACACTTGGCTTTTTGAATGAGTCAAAAATTTTAAAATTTCTCAAATTTTTCAATAATTTAATCAAAAATAAGACTCAAGCTAAGTGTATTACATCCGCGAGAATTTATATCTCTCCCCCCACACTTAAGATCAAGTAATGCCCTCATTTACATGAAATCAGAAAATCAAAAATAAATTCGAGAGGACAAAATAGTGAAAAAGGGAAAAGAAAAGAAAAGAGAAACCCATCAACAATCCAAACACGTAATCAAAGCATACATATCATCAACACATGTTAAACACAATCCAAAAGTCAAACTGAGTCAAAACTAGTCAAACAAGTCAAAATACCCAAATTACACATGAACCCTAGAAATTAAAATCAAAATCTAGACAAATTAAGCATGCATTCATGGTAATCATAAGAGGTTAAATCATACCCTAGCCATGATGTTAGTGTTGATTAAATGAAGATTCGTGAGCAAATTGAAGATTTAATTGATGGGTTATGGCCAATTGAGAGCAGAAAATACGAGATAGATAAAAAAATATAAGAGTGGTGGTGATGAATCAGGCTGTAAACCCTTAAAATACCCCGATCTGCTGAACGTGTCGCGTTTCGCGACAAGGTGTCGCGTTACGCGATAAACCCAATTCAAACACGATAAGTTAGGTTGAAACGTGACAACCTATGGGGTCCGTTCTGATCATTCTGTCGCGTTCTGGTGGTTTTGGTCGCGTTTTGGTGACTTTTTTTCCAGATTTTATAATGTTTTTGGATTTTTAATGGTTTTCTAATTAAAGCAAAAATACACACAATTTACCTAACAAAGATACAAAACTCTACACGATTTGATTTTTTAACGAGTCATTTTCTCGACTCATCCCCATGCTCATGTGTCTTTCGGGTAGAGGGTGAGGTCCTCCCTCTCGGAGTTATCGAATGCCTCGTGATATAATTTTAACCTATGACCATTCACCTTAAAGCTTCTACCCTCATTATCTATCAATTCCATGTGCCCGGCCGGAAAAGCCTTCTTCACCACGAATGGACCGGACCATCGTGACCTAAGCTTTCCGGTGGAGAATTTGAACTTAGATTGAAATAACAAAACTTTATCACCCGGTTCAAATTCTTTTCTCATCTTCAAACGCGCATCATGCCATAACTTCGTCTTCTCCTTATAAATGCGCGAATTCTCATAAGCATGGTTTCTCAAATCCTCAAGTTCATGAATTTGCAAAAACCGATGTTCTCCCGCTTCCTTAAGGTCCGTATTACACTGCTTAAGTGCCCAATACGCCTTATGCTCCACTTCAACCGGCAAATGACACGCCTTTCCATAAATGAGATGAAATGGTGTAGTACCAATGGGCTTTTTATACGTAGTTCGAAATGCCCATAACGCGTCATTCAACTTCCGGTTCCAAATCTTAGGATTGTTTTTCACCGTTCTTTTAAGAATGCGTTTTAGTGCGCGGTTAGTATTCTCAACTTGGCCACTCGTTTGAGGGTGGTAAGCCGTGGAGAAACGGTGGGTTACTCCATACTTCTTAAGCACCTTCTCGAGTAGTTGATTTGTAAAGTGCGTACCGCGATCACTAATCAAGGCTTTTGGAAGCCCGAAACGCGAAAAGAGATTTTTAAGGAAGTCAACAACGACTCTTGCGTCATTAGTAGGCAAAGCTTTGGCCTCGGCCCACTTTGACACGTAGTAAACTGCCACAAGGATGTATTTGCATTTGTTGGATGCGGGGAAAGGTCCCATGAAGTCTATCCCCCAAATGTCAAATATCTCACAAACTTGAATACTCGTTTGGGGCATCTCATCTCTTTTGGAGATGTTTCCCGCCCTTTGGCAAGCATCACAAGTTTTGATAAAGGCACTAGCATCTTTGAAAATGGTAGGCCAATAGAATCCCGAATCAAAGATTTTCTTAGCCGTATAATTAGCTCCAAGATGCCCACCTGTGGGTCCTTGGTGACAATGCTCTAGAATTTGTCGAGCTTCCTTCCCATAAACACAATGATGAATCACTTGATCCGCCCCAATTCGAAAAAGATGTGGGGTATCCCAAAAGTAGAACTTAATATCCGCAAAGAATTTCTTCTTTTGTTGGTAAGTTAAACCTTTGGAAAGAATGCCCGCGGCTAGATAATTAGCGATATCGGCGAACCAAGGAGTTTCGGATTCAATTTCAATACCCATAAGGGACTCATCGGGGAATGTATCATGAATGTCTGATTCATTGAGTTCCTCTAGGTTTGGGTTTTCAAGACGAGATAAATGATCCGCGGCTAAATTTTTGGCACCCTTTTTATCCTTGATCTCAATGTCAAATTCTTGGAGAAGAAGAATCCAACGAATGAGTCTAGGCTTAGCATCTTGTTTAGAGAACAAGTACTTAAGGGCCGAATGATCGGTGTAGACGACAGTTTTAGACAACACCAAATATGACCTAAATTTATCAAACGCAAAGACGACCGCAAGGAGCTCCTTTTCCGTGGTGGTATAATTTAATTGAGCCCCCGTAAGTGTCTTACTCACCTAGTAAATAGGTTTAAAGTGATTAACGTGGCGTTGACCTAAAACCGCGCCTAGCGCGAAATCACTAGCATCACACATGAGCTCGAAAGGTTGAGACCAATCGGGAGATACCATGATAGGAGCGTGTGTGAGCTTCTCTTTTAAGAAGTTGAAAGCGTTCTCGCATTCGATATTAAAGTCAAAAGGAACGTCCTTCTCAAGGAGTTTAGTCATTGGTCGGGCAATCTTAGAGAAGTCCTTAATGAACCGTCTATAGAATCCCTCATGACCAAGAAAACTACGAATGGCTTTAACGTTTGTAGGTTTGGGAAGGCCCGAAATAACATCAATTTTGGCCTTATCAACCTCAATACCTGCACGAGAGATTTTGTACCCTAAGACAATGCCTTCCTTCACCATGAAGTGGCATTTTTCCCAATTAAGAACAAGGTTTGATTCATCGCACCTTTTAAGCACTTTTTCAAGATTAGCAAGACACGAATCGAAAGAGTCTCCAAAGACAGAAAAATCGTCCATGAAAACTTCCATGAAGTCCTCGATCATGTCATGAAAGATGGATACACCTTTGAAATGTGCTCGGGGCATTGCATAGCCCGAATGGCATTCGCCGATAAGCAAAGGTATCGAAAGGACAAGTAAATGTGGTTTTATCCTGGTCCTTCGGATCAATGGGGATTTGGAAGTAGCCTAAAAATCCATCTAGGAAACAATAGAACTCCCTCCCCGCTAAACGCTCAAGCATTTGATCAATAAATGGAAGCGGGAAGTGGTCCTTCCTAGTGGCGTCGTTCAAACGACGATAATCTATACAAACTCTCCATCCCGTGACGGTACGAGTAGGAACAAGTTCGTCCTTCTTGTTGAGAACAACAGTCGTGCCTCCCTTTTTGGGCACAACTTGAACAGGACTTACCCACGGGCTGTCCGAAATGGGATAAATTAACCCGGCATCGAGCAATTTAACCACCTCTTTCTTAACGACCTCTTTCATATTCGGGTTTAGACGACGTTGCCTTTGTACCACTGGTTTAAAATCATCTTCCATTAGGATTCGATGAGTACAAAAGGCCGGATTGATGCCCGGTATGTCCAAGGTTTTCCAAGCTATTGCCCTTTTGTGGGATTTGAGAACGGAAACCAACCGACCCTTTTGGTCGCCGGTAAGTGTCGAAGAAATAATAACCGGCAATTGGGACGTACCTTGAAGATAAGCATATTCCATGTGAGGTGGAAGCTCCTTAAGCTCCAAGGTGGGCGGTTCTTCGAGAGATGTTTTGATACGGAATTCATTTTTCAACCGGATAGTTTCAAATGATTCCGATTCTTTAAGCTCATCCTCTTTAAGCAATTCCTCCAACTCAACTTCCGGGTCGAAGTCACCATTGACTTCACCCATCATGATTACATCCGACGTGTCTACACTTAATAATTCCTGCAAATCATGCTCAACACAATCGTCAATAACATCAATAGCAAAACATTCATCATCGGTTGAAATAGGGTGTCTCATGGCTTTATTAATGTGACAAATCACCCTCTCATTCCCAACACCTAAGCTAAGTTGTTCTTTTTGAACATGGATGATAGCATCCGCGGTGTTAAGGAATGGCCGACCTAGAATAATGGGCACCTTAGTGTCCTCTCTCATCTCTAAGATCACGAAATCAACTGGAAATACAAGTGACTCAACCTTTACCAATATGTCCTCGGCTATTCCAATGGGGGTATCAAAAGAGTGGTTCGCTAAGCAAATCCCCATCCACATAGGTTTCAAGTCACCTAGGCCGAGTTTAAGATATAACGAATATGGCATAAGGTTAACACTAGCACCTAAGTCGGCAAGTGCATCGTACACTTCCGAATTACCCATAGCACAAGGGATAAGAAAACTACCCGGGTCGCCCAATTTTGGAGGCATCTTGCTCTTTTTCAAGATGGCCGAACATTCCTTATGGAGGAATGCGGCAGATACCTCATGGTACTTACCTTTCTTGGAGATAAGATCTTTGAGAAACTTCCCATAGTTAGGCATCCCTTGAAGCACTTTCGCGAGTGGTATGTTCACGCTAATCTGCTTAATCATATTTGCAAATTTCTGATATTGACTAGCGAGCTTATCCTTTTTCAACGCTTTTGGGTAAGGAATTGGTGCTTTGTATTCCTTCAACGGTGGTGATTTAGTTATGATCTCCGGCGGATCATCTTCCTTTTTCTCTTCGTCAAGCGACTTTTCTAACTCAGGCTCTTCCTCCTTTTTCTCCTCATTAATAGGTACCTGCAAAACATTAGAAGAAACAACAGGAGAAGACTTCGGAGTCTCCTTGTTAGTAACCAAACCACTTCGAGTGGTTATAGCATTCACTTGCTCATTCCTAGCCGGCACCTTGTTGTTGGGATTAGATTGCGTATTAGTTGGGAGAGCACCCGGTGGTCTCTCCGATAACGATTGAGCAATACGTCCCACATCCCATTCCAAGTTCTGAATAGAAGCCTACTGATTTCTAACTTGCTGTTTTGTCGATTCCCCATCTTGCCTCAAAGCAGCGATACTCTCATCTGTTTTCATGATAAAACCCCTTAGCAATTCTTCCAACGGAGGCATCTTATTTTCTGGCTGCTGAACTTGTGGCATAGGCTGCTGGAAATTCCTAGGTGGTGCTTGCGGATTTCTATTATTAAACCCAGGAGGCCTGTACAGATAAACCTTCTGATTGCCCTGATAACCCTGATTACCTTGATAAACTTGATTACCACTCTGATAATTGTTACCACCCATATTGCTCGCCTGATTGAAAAACTGTTTTCCACCTGGAAATTCATTAAGGGCAAAATCTCCCTTCTTAACATAACCCAGATAATTAGCATGTTCCTCCATTGATGCTTGATCACAATCTTTGGTAAGATGTGGTCCTTGGCATAATTCACAACCCACCTTCATAGCATGCATCTCTTTAGTCATCGATTCCATTTGTCTTTTAACAGTTGCTAGTTGTGCTCTAACCGATGCGAGCTCATCACTAGTTTCGGTACTAGCGACATGAGAAGAGCGAGAAACATCTAATTCTTGATGCCAATCATACGAATGCGTGGCAGTATCTAAGATGATTTCGTAAGCGTCATCCGGAGTCTTCTTCATCAAAGAACCACCTGCAGCAATATCAAGTTCTTTCCTCGTGGGCACATTAACACCTTTGTAGAAAATTTGGACCTTATTGAAGTTGTTCAACCCGTGTTGAGGACAATTACGTAACATTTTTCCGAATCATGTCCAAGCATCATAAAGTGTCTCATGTGGCTTCTGAAGAAAGTGATTAATTTTGCTCTGCAGTTGAGCGGCCTTTGCAGCTGGAAAGAAACGTTGCAAAAATTTATCCTCCATTGTAGCCCAACTATCAATTTCACCTTCAGGCAATGAGTCTAACCAATCCTTGGCGTCATCTTTCAAAGACCACGGAAAAACCCTCAAATAGATAACTGTTTCCGCGATATTTGCAATCTTGAACAAGTTGCAAATGCTTTTAAAGTTCCGAAGATGCTCGAATGCATCCTCTTTCGGTGTACCCCTGAACTGACATTGATGAGTTATCATATTAAGAATCTGTCCCTTGACTTCAAAATCTGTAGTAACTGGTGGTTGCCTGATAGCGTGTCCGTTATCAGCCCTTGTGGCTTTCATCAACGCTTCCATAGTTTGCCCTGCTGCTCCTTCAGCCATGTTAACTTCTTCCTTAATATACTCAAAATCCAGAATATAAAAAGGTAACTCAGCGAAATCCTCGGCGATTTCCTGTTCTTCTTTAGCTTTGTTGCGTGTGTAGTAAACTCTAGACGGTTCCAGAGTTATTGGTACCTAACCTGCGATCACACCACAACAAAAACTGCGCGTAAATCCAAATAAAAATAATAAAACAGAAAAATAACTTTTGCAAGAATTGCTTCTCACAAAAGGATCGAATAATCAAAAGCTTAACCAAATTTCCAATAATTACACCGCTCCCCGGCAGCAGCGCCAAAAAGTTGATGTGTAATTTCGTACTCTAAATTATTAGCTAAATACCTATCGATTATCACACAATACAGGCAACTATAACCAGTTCGTGTAGTAATTAAACAAGTATTTGACCAATTCGTTCCACAGAGAGCAGGTAATTGAAAACTTGAACTATTAATTATTCTAAGATTTAAAAGGGGGTTTTTGTTGTAAAACTGATTAAACGCGAAAGTAAATTAAACTGAATTCAATAAGATGCAAAGGTATCCACTTAGCTACAATTCCCTAGGCTAGGATTGCTCGTTTAAACTCGTTAAGTAAACAATTATAATGATATGACACTGCATTTATCTGTCGATTCCTACAGTTTAAGACTAATAACCTAAGTATAACTGTCGTTAACCTAAAGTTACTACCCAATTCACAATGATATTACTCAAAATTATAATCTAACTTAGGTTGGTTTGGTGTCCCTTACAACCTCACAATTATTGCATCTAATTTCAAGTTCAACCACTATACGATTAATTTTATTATCGGTGTCCCTCATAAAATCTCACGTATTCCTAAATTATTCACGTTCAATAATCTAGTAAAAGCTATTAATCAATTTAACTATCGTTAGTTAACTAATAACTTCCGTGATTTAACAATCAATAAGCTTTAATAACAGTGGATCTTAGCTAGACATTAACCTTGTGTAATTTTAATTAATTGTTATTAACCAAAAGATCGCAATCCATTACCTAGGTTCATGCATCTAAGTGAATACTAAATATTTAGCTACTCATGGTAAAGCAAAGAACAAGTAAATAATAAGAACAATTAAACATAATCATTGAATTGAATGAAGAACAAATTAATAAAAGTAATAAAAGTTAATACAAAGATTAAACTGACCAAGAATGATATTGTAGCTTAAACCCTTGTAAAACAATGAAGAAAGACAAAGAAATTCGTAACTAATGTTGCTGTGGAAGAAAATTCGTAAAATAAAACTGGATCTCCTAAATTGGGGTAAAATTCGTCTATTTATAGAATCTGGAAAACAGCTGAAACCGACTCAGGTCGCGTTCCGCGACACACCATCGCGATCCGCGACCACCTCATCGCGTTTCGCGATGACCAGGACGCGACAAAGGTTGTTTAAACGCGATAGATTGGTCAGAACACCCTTTTTTCCATGTCGTGTTCTGATGCACTTTGTCACATATCACGATGACCAAAACGCGATAAACATCATCCTGAAGCGATGGAAACTGACTTTTTCACCCGATACGCATTTGTCTTCAACTCTAACTCCGTTTTAGCTATATCTTCAATAAAAATCATCGTTAATGAGCCAACGAACCATAACTTGACACTTTCTTCATATTAAGCTCAAATAACTCGATATCTCCATCAAAGTCTTTAAAATATCAACAAATGGACCAAGATAACGCCCAAAATATATGAATGAAAATGGCGTTATCACCAAAGAACGGGCACAATCACCAAACGGGTGAAATGCCCCAAACCGGCATCCAAGTGTGTGAAGTCTTTGATGTGTGGGGAATTGATTTTATGGGTCCTTTCCCACGTTCCCACAACTGCAAATATATCTTAGTTGCCGTCGATTATGTATCTAAATGGGCGGAAGCTAAAGCTCTACCCACGAACGATGCACGGGTCGTGGTGAATTTCTTGAAAAACCTTTTTTCGCGCTTTGGTATTCCAAAGGCGCTCATTTCTGATCATGGCACCCACTTTGCTAATCACCTTCTCGAAAAGGTGTTAAAGAAGTATGGCGTCACTCACAAATTCTCCACCGCTTATCACCCACAAATGAGTGGGCAAGTGGAGAATACTAATCGTGCTTTGAAGCGTACCACTGCGAAAACGGTTAATGATAATCCAAAAATATGGCAACGTAAATTAGATGACGCGTTGTGGGCCTTTCGAACTGCATTTAAAACGCCTCTCGAAACTACACCTTTTCAACTAATTTATGGGAAAACGTGCCATCTTCCGGTAGAGGTGGAGCATAGAGCTTATTGGGCGTTGAAAAATGTTAATATTGATCTTGAGAAGGCTGGTGAAAACAGGCTTGTACAACTAAATGAGTTAGATGAGGTAAGGTTAGATGCATATGAGAACTCCTTTTCGTATAAGGAGAAAACTAAACGTTGGTACGATGCCCGTTTACGAGAAAGAAAGGAGTTTGAACCTAATCAAAAAGTTCTACTTTATAATTCGTGGTTCAATTTTCGCCGGGAAAACTTAGGTCTCGATGGTCCGGTCCATTCGTGGTCAACCAACTTTTTCGGCAGGTCATGTTGAGTTAATTGGAAGAGATGGAGAACATTTCAAGGTGAATGGTCATCGGTTGAAGCTATACTTTGAGGGATTCAATGAAACCGAGAAGGAAGACCTTACCTTTTACTCGGAGGAAACGTGATCATGTTATGGAGTCTAGTAAATGACTAATTTAAAAAAATCAACCTTGTACATATTTGTAGGTTTTTCTTTCTTTTATTTGTCGTTCTTGGATTTTTAAAACTTAAAATTCAAAAAAAAAAATAAAAAAATTATAAAACCAATTTTAAATCTAAAAATTTCGGGTTTATTTTTTCTTCTTTTCCCCTTTCACTATTGTCCTCTCGAATTTATCTTTGTTATCAGATTTCATGTAAATGCGGGCATTACATGATCTTAAGTGAGTGTGTGTGTGTGTGGGGGGGGGGGAGATAAATCCTCGCGGACATTTGTCACCAATTTGAAAATTTTATGGACTTTTTGATTAAGTTTTTGTTGAAAAAAAAATAAAAATAAGGAAGCAAAGTCTTCCAGGATTTAAAAAAAATCCAAATTGTAGGATGATTCTAGTCCATCCATAAAGAAAGTCAAGTCTTCCGAATGCCCGTTTTACTTGGTGTAGGAGACTTCCTAATCTACATCATTTCTTACTGACATTGGTTAATACTTCATTTCACGATGTATTACACCGATGTATCATACTGTGAGAAGAGGAGCCTTGAGCTTCAACATGTGATGTGTTCTTGATGAAGAGCAATGGTGTAACATCCGTGTTACATCCGTCCCACGTCGGTTGGAGAGGAGAACGAAGCATGCCTTATAAGGGTGTGGAGACCTTTCCTAGCATGACGTGTTTTGGGACCACAAGCGCAGCAGATCCCATGAGAACTCTGCAGTTAAGCGTGCTCAGGCGAGAGCACTACCGGGATGGGTGACCTCCTGGGAAAGTGCTCGTCGTGTTTGGTCGCCAAGAAAAATCCGTTCGCCTACGGGCAAAGCGGACAATATCATGTTACGGGGAATGTTTTACCTGGGATGTTACAAATGGCTTCGTACTAGCGTTTGCTTAGACAACACACGCCATGGTCAAAAGCCATAGTACCCTTTTTAAAATACGGGAATGTAGTATTTGCTTCCTGCATTTTCTTAAAACTAGCATAAAAGCTAGATGTGTGGGAAGTGGGGTCCAAGAACCTTAAAATTATTCCGAAGCTTGTAAGTAAAATCTTACAAGTTATGCTTATTTCAAAAGACCATTGCTTGAAAGTAAAGTCTTTCAGGTTTCGTGCAATAGACCCTCCAAAAAATTTACACCCAAGGTAGTTCGCTTCAGTGCAACTACCCGTGCGGCTGTCCCATAATTGGGAAGGCTTGTATGCACACCGGCTCTTGAGCGAAATTATGGAATTGATGAACCTCTTAATTAGCCACGTAGGGCACTAATTCCACGAACCTCCATCAATGCTTTCGCCCTACTATGAGAGAAACCATAGAGTTGTGATAGAAACCTTGATGAGTGCCGGTCATCCTATGCCCGGATTGACAATAAAGATAGGGGTAACCAGTCCCCTACGCTTTGGTGCACACACCTTTACCCAATTTTGGAATTGACGATTATATTTGGATTAGACGAATCATTGGTGTTCTGGGGCATGGAGGTGAAAGAGGGATAGCTAATACGAGTTGATTAGAGGAGCATAATTTTGGAGGCGTACAATTGATGAATGGTAATTCTTATGTTGCTTTAAGTTTTGCTCATTTCGATTATATTTTATGATTTTCAAGGTGACTATAATTCATGATACATATTGATTGATACCTTGAGTCTATTTTGGTGAAATTGAGTAAATTGTTAACGATATTGAGGATGATTTTGATTGGTAATTGGTTGAGTCAATGGCTATCTCGTGAATCCTACGTAATTTGTTAAAGTCAGGGGGTCAACTTTTGAAATATGAAAAGTATTTACTTGATGATTGATGTTGTGACGACCTTTTAGAAGATGAAGTTGACTTTGACCGGGAATGATTGTTTCGGGTAGACTTAGGCTTGAATGGATGTTGAATGTTGATGGTTTTAATTGCAGACTTGAGCCTTGTACTAATTTTGTGAAGACTACACGATATGGAGATTAATGATTTTTGAAGACGATATCGGTATGTTCTTGATTCTATTACTTTTGAAGATTTGTTCGAGTTTGTTTATCTTTGTTCGAGTTAATATTATTTGAAGATAGACTTGCTTGAGGACAAGCACGGTTCAAGTGTGGGGGATTTTGATATTGCTCCGTATATACATATTTTACTCGCAATATCATTTAGTTTTTATTGAGTTTTTAGTTAATAATTGAGGAAATGGGGAAGGAAATGATAATGCTTGAGTTAATACGTTCCTATGAAATGGTTTGAAGAGTTATTTGGTTTTGGAAGTTTTCTGGTCGAAAGTTCTGCTGTTTTGAAGAAGAAATCGTAAGCTGAAACAAAATGCCAAGTGAAGAATTAAAACAGAAAAAAATACTGATCGATTTAGTGTATCTTGCAGCCGTGATTCCTCTCAATGCGGTCGCGAGTTTAGACTTGCTCGTGATAAAAATCTCGCGTTCGCTATTCGTTAACAGAACTTCGGAAGTTAGGAACAACACAACCTCGCGGTCGCGATTTGAGGTAATGCGGCCGCGATTTGGATGAAGGCTCGCGACCGCGATTCACCTAATGCGGTTGCGAGATTTGGCAGCCGACTCAGTTTTTGGGTTTAAGTATAAATACGCGTTTTTAACCCTTTTTAGGGGATGCAGTTTTCTATTTACGAATTTTTATTTTTCCAGCCACTAGGATAGGAATTTCTAAGCTTTTCATTCAGTTTTTCATTATCTTTGCAACATAACAACAATTGTGGTTAGTTTAATCTTGTTATTACTTTTATTCTTATTTATTTTAATGGATTCAATGGTTTATTTTGCATGTTCTTGTGTTCTTTATTTTATCATGAGTAGCTAAATTAGTTGTATTCACTTAGATGATTGAACTAAGGTGAAGGATTGCTATCTTTATGATTTGAACAATTAGATCTTATTATTTCATGTGTTGTTTGGCTAAGAACGACTGTTATTATGATTTATCATTAGTTGAAGTTACGGGGATTATTAACTAGTCAACGAGAGTTGAATAAGTGGTGATCTTTACTATATAACGATCCGACTTTTTCGACTTATATTTATACTTATACTTTCCCAAATCTGCGTATATGTGCGTACTGAGCTAGATAATTTTCTGGGATCATTATCCATGTTAATTACTTTCGTTAATATCTTAAAACGTGTTATTAAGTCCTTAATTACTTAACTTGATCCTCGAATGCTTTTATGACCGTTAGTGTCACTAGTCGTTTAGAACGAGATATGTACTTGGTACACGTTAATCTTTGGTCATAATTGGAGTATTATGACTACGTAAACCTAATTGTTATTTCTTAATGACAATTACTTAGTTCGTCGGTTGCTTAATTACGTTTAGTGAATTACTAATGTGCACTAGTTAATCACTTGGGCTTAACACTTTAATGGACTAGGATTACCAAGGCTCACCCTACTCAACTTAATGGGCTCATTTTCATGGGCTAGTTAATGGGTTGATTAGCCCATCTAGCTAAAGACAAAGCCATTAGCATATGGGACAAATGGTACAACTAGTACATGTACCATAGCCAACATTCTTGTCTCCCACACCACACCACTTGAAGCCAAAATTTGTCCCCCACACTCCCCATAAACCGATCGGTTTTTACTCCATCCATATCACCACCATTTTTCAATCTTCATTCTCATTTTCAAACTTCATTTCACACATTTTCTCTCTAGTTGCTTCTCTCTCTAACTTCTCTCTAAAAACCTTGAAGAACTTGTAAGTTTCTTGGTTTCTCTTTGATTTTCTTTCTTTCTTCTTCATCCTCACGAAATCATCATCATCATCAAGGGATCAAGCTTTTTAGCTTTTTGATCTTGTTATATCTTGTAGATTCAAACATTGGTTGAAAATCTTCAAGAACATGGAGGATTCAATCTCTCTAGCTTTGAATCTTCATTACTTTTGTTAGATCTAAGCTCATAGCTTAAGATCTCTTTATTTTTGTTAAAGGATCAAAACTTATGTTTATGATCTTCATGTAACTTGTAGATCTAACTTTTTGCTTTAAGGATCTTCAAGAACATTAGAGATCCAAGCTTTCTAGCTTAGGGTTTCTTAATACTTGAGATCTAAGTTTTTATTTGTAGATCTCACTTACTTGGAACCTTTCTATGATTTTTATGGTGATAAAAATCAAGTCTTCATCATTTCATATGATGAAGATGCATAAACTTGTATCAAAAGGACAAAGGTTGAAGCTTTATTGTGTTTATACAATAAAGAGACAACTTTGATGTTCAAAACTTATAGAAAGTTAGCTTTTACTTTTAGTGTGTGTTGATGGTTAAAACTTGGTCAAAATGATGCTAAAACATCAAGAGTTGTACACTTGAGGGTTATACGCATCAAGGACGAGAATCGTGATAAGCATCAAACACCAAGAAACCCACCGGAGCACTTGAATATGTTTTATGGGTCTGATCTTACTCCTGGAGCTTCTGGAAAATTGATTTCCAGAAAGTTCGGGTTGTGTAGATGACTTTTCGTTTAAGACTCGCCTAAATCCGATATACGGTTTAGGATTTATAGTCTTCCGAGGTTCACTACGCCTTCGTAACGACGTGCTGAATTTTCTGACCTACTCGCGCTTTGACCGTCGCCACGGTCAAACGACATCGAGTTAGGATCTGAGTTTCGGATAACGGTAAGAGGACTCACAAACGGAGCCTTGGCCACTGGCCGCGCGTCGTTTCAGTTTGTGTAGAGGTCGTAGCGGCTGTTCGAATTCAGCTTTTCGTTTCGACCTCTATTCTTGTTGAAAACTTAATTTATCTTTTACATATGATGATAATGATGATACTTAAGACTTAACTTACTTTTAAACTTTTTGGGACGATTTACTGACTTAGCAACCATTGACTTAGGTTGAGGACCTTTTGGATCGACCAACCTACTTGATTGGACCGACTTACCACTTGCTTACATTTTCGTATCGACTTTTACCGTACATCCACTGTGAGTTATAGCTCCCTTTTTACTTTAACTATTTTTGGGACTGAGAATACATGCGCTTTTTATGTTTTACATACTAGACACGAGTACTTTAACTTTATATATGTGTGGGTGACATAACGGCACAAATTTTCCCCTTAGCTCGGTAACGTAACAACAACAAATAACATCTATAAAAATAAGCCTAACAATCTCCCCCTTAGATGTGATTTGTTGTTAATCATCTTCGTACTCTTGTACTGTTCGGGGTCTCGGGAATATCTTCGATGTCTTAAACTCTCCCCCTTGGAATAAGCATAGTTGTTGAGTTAATAGGCATAGTTGTTGTCTTGAAATGGAGAGTCTTCTTCTTTCGAAAGATTCTTCATTGTCGAATAAGAATGATCACAATGCACACCATCTCTTGGTTTTGACATTGTTTCTCCCCCTTGGTGTGCGTTGTCCAAATATGTCTTGGTGGAATTGAGAGGGGTGTAGGAAAGAGCTTGTTTAATGAGTTTCTTTAACTCCCCCTTGAAGGATGACTTATCTTGCTCCCCCTCAATCGGACATGGGGAGTTTGAAGTATTGTTGTGAAGAGTTTGTGTCGGAGATTTGATGCGGAAGTTTGTGTAGTGGGTTTTTTGGGTTAACTTGTCATTGGATTTGATGAACAATTGTGGGTCTGGTCGATGTGTTTAATTGATCTTGCATTCCATTGAGGTTGGATCTTGGTTTGAAAAGGTTTTGGTTTAGCCTGAGTCACGGGTCGTGGCTTAAGGGAAAGTAACTCTTTGAATGAGTACTTGAGTGATTTTGAAGGTGCTTTAATAAACGGTCTTTTATTTGAGTTGATGGATGATTTTTCTGAACTTGATTGCTTCGGTTTATGAGGAAACCATCGTTATTGATCACGAAATCAAGTGAGTTCTCCATTGAGCCTATAAGTAGGTTCCAAAAACGGTTTATTTGTTTTGGAGTACACTCGTTGTCTGTGGGAAACGAATTTGTGAGGTTGGGTAACCTTGGGGATCTCAGTTGAATGAACCTTTTTCTTAACCGTAGGAAAAGAATATACTGATTCTGAAATCTTTGGTTCATTGAATTCTGGGATTTCAACTTGTATACCCATCGACACCATTGTTGGTTTAGGAGTTGGTGTCGATTAAAATCTAACACATGTTGCTGATCAGAAATACGTTTTTCAAAGACACAAGTTAATGTTCGGTTATGAGTTTGAAGATTATCAACAGTAGTGTGAAGTTGTAGAATGGTCTTTGAATCAAACTCACATTTGAACTTGAGATAACTATTTTCTGCTCGAAGAGTCCGAATTGTCTTATTTTCTTCTATGAGTTGAACAACTTTCTGTTTGAGTCCATTATAAAGTGTTTCAGAATTGAGTCGTTCCTTGTGAAAAGAATCTTTTTGACTTTGTAGCTCTGCTTGACTTTCCTTGTACAACCGTACTTGACTCTCTAAATCGTTTTAAAGAGTAGATACTTTCTTTTGTAAGAGCTCCTCCCGTGATTTGCTCTCTGAAAGTTCAAAATCTTCAGATCTTGATTGTACATGTGATGACCCAGAAATTTCTGATCAAATTTAAACTTAATCTTTGTATGATTAACATTTCCGACACGATAAGCAAAGTCTGTAATATTGATTCTCAAAATTTTTGAACTAATGTTACATATTCAGTTAACCTTTGACTATTGACCAACGATTCATGAACATCTATTTGAAAATAGATATATATATATATATATATATATATATATATATATATATATATATATATATATATATATATATATATATATATATATATATATATATATAAATTGGAATATTAATTATTCATAAATAACTTGCAATGTGTATTTAAAAACTGATTTATGTATATTAAAAAGATATATACATATATATAATTTCAAGTTATTTAGTAAACGATAGTAACATTCGTTTATTGATTCGATTGATATTTAGATAAGTTAACTAAAGCGTTTAAGATGAACCAGTAAAACACTAATTTGCTACAGTACCCAAAATGCTATAGTGTTTTCGAAAATCACTATTTGCTACAGTGAAATTGACTTTGCTACAGTGAATTGCTATAATAAAAATTGACTTTGCTACAGTAAAACGCTATTTCAAAATGAAAATGTATGTATTATATGTTAACAAATAGCGAGACGATGATTTATAGAAGTAAATGACCAAAACACTCAAATGTATAAGTTATACCTCGAGTGGTATAGTTTATGGATGATTTAAGACTATATTTTGACAAAGGTACGATTCACGAAATGTAAAGTACAAGTTTTCTCAGTATACGATAGGACGTTCGAAAAATCGGAACCGGGACATAAGTCAAGTGATGACGTACGACTTATCGGAATAAAAATTACAAGTCAACTATGCACGTGAATTTAATATAATATATAATTAATTATATAAATTATATATTATAAATATAATATAAATAAATATGTCGACAAGAGTCATGACAAAATCATATGTGAGCTGGAAAAGCTTCCCATGCGATCGCATGGGAATTACACTGTCCAGCCATACGATCGCATGGCAACCCTGGACAGGCCACATCTATAAAAGCCGATCATTTCTGGTTCTGAATTCATTTAAATTACTCCGTAAGTATTTATTTTATTTATATTTATATTATTATTATTATTATTATTATTATTATTATTATTATTATTATTATTATTATTATTAATCTTATTACTATTACTATTATTATTATTATTATTATTATTATTATTATTATTATTATTATTAGTATTATTATTATTATTATTATTATTATTATTATTATTATTATTATTATTATTCCTAATATTATTAGTAATATTAGTGTTATTAGTAATATTATACATAAAATACTACGACGAGGTCTTGAGCGTGTCACTTTCAAAAGGGTTTTCAAGCGGGATAGAGCTAAGGAAATTATGGGTTATTGCCAAGGAGGTTATGGGTAATGTTCGGGGGTATATTTGTGAATCAAACCTAGTGTTTATCATCTCCGTTACTTCTACGTACTATCCTACAATATTGAATCTCAATATTGATACGTAAGCACTCATATTTTATCTTTTATATATTAATTGTGTATCCATGTCTAGTGCTCGAGTATATATATTTATACATACGTGTATGCTAAATTTTGTCGTTAAACAGTTTATAATAGATCACGAATTAAATACATATATTACTGGTAAAAGGTATATGATATACATGTTTTTGGAAAGCTGGTGAAAAATCAATAACTTTTCATTTAGATATTGAATAGTTTCGATGAACGGATTAAAAGATATGATCAACTGAATTATAATTGACGTTAATTGGAATTGCTTTTGAATCTTCAATTAATATTTAAACAACTTGGTTGTAAGATTGATAAATTGAATTTTTGAGTATTACCAACCGAGTAAATGAATCCTTATATAAGATACGTCTCGTTTTGTTGAACTATTGTCAAAATTGACTTTTTGAAACAACTTTGGATAACTTTTGTATGTCGATCTCGAGCATTAGGATTGTGATACACTATGACCTGACCTAACTTGATAGACATTTATTGACCAACATATGTTCTCTAGGTTGAGATCTACGGTTATTTGGTAATCCGTGTTTCGGTCACATTTTGGCGAACGACTTTATATGCTGCTAAGGTGAGTTTCATTTGCTCCCTTTTTAATTGCTTTTGCAATTTATATTTTTGGGCTGAGAATACATGCACTTTATTTTAAACGCAATGGATACAAGTACATACTAAATTCTACACTGAGTTTGAACCAAAAATCCCTTAGCTTTGGTAACTAGTAACTGCCGGTTATAAGAACTGGTGGGCGCGAGTAGTAGTATATGGATCCATAGGGCTTGATATCCCCGTCCGAGCTAGAGCACTAGCCTTTTAACGGACATATGCTATTTGAGAAGCGTACACATTGGTTTGCGTGTATTATTAAGATGATTATACAAAGGGTACAAATTATATATACGTTAAGTTTAGTTACCAGGGTGCTCAATTTCGTAGAATATTTTGATAAACGTTTCTGGATGAAACAACTGAAATCTTGTGATCCACCTTTATATACAGATTATACGAAACATTAAAACTATGAACTCACCAACCTTTGTGTTGACACTTGTTAGCATGTTTATTCTCAGGTTTCCTAGAAGTCTTCCGCTGTTTGCTTAGATGTTAGACAAGCTATGTGCATGGAGTCTTACATGACATATTTTTCAAGGAAACGTTGCATTCACCAAATCATCACCATGTATCTTATTTTTACTGCATTGTCAACGGAAGTACTGTTGTAAACTATTATTTATGGTGATTGTCTATATGTAGAAATCATCAGATGTCGAAAACTTTTGATTTAAATATTCATTTATGGTGTGCCTTTTCAAAATAATGCAATGATTACAAAACGTATCATATAGAGGTCAAATACCTCGCAATGAAATCGATGAATGACGTGTTCGTCCATATGGATTTGGAGCGATCGTCACAGTACACATCTGGTGTTTTAATCTTTCTAAATCTGGACCTCTCATCCAACAAGTACATATACCATTTAGATGTTTTTGATTATCATCTGATGTTGGTATTGGAGGTGGCACTGAAGAATTATTCATCATTTGAAGTCTTCGTTGCAATAAACCGAACTTCTGAAAATTTTGTTAGAAACTTTAACGTGAACGTTAAATTTCTTGGTTCCGTTAGTCCTTCATTAGAAAATCTAACGAAATAGTTAACTTAGTTTGTTAACTGTTGAAATAATTGGGCTTCTGAATTTGAAAGTAGGCCAGGTTGCTGTAAGTGTGTAATTATCAAAAAATGAAATGCCTTGGATGAGATTTGAACCTGGGTCACTTCGTAAGCTACAAGAATGTTAACCACTGAACCAAGATGTTTTTCTGAAATTACACGAAATTATACCTTTAAAACCCCTGTATTTCAACCCAAATACAAATGTACTGTGCGTATGTGTCTTCTTCTTCAACAAAAAAAATTTCTCACGAGCAAATCGATAAACCCAGATCCTATTTCGTTCACCTCTTTGTAAATTCAACAACAAATATGCTAACAAATTCGTTTAAGATTGATTCCAATCGGTACCCAATCTTTCAAATTCGTACTCTTATTCGTCTTCCCAAAAAATGTTATGAACCCTAATATCTTGTAAACCCAAAATCAAGCAGCAGAGATGCAATGGATAGAGTGAATCCGTAGAAATTTGAGCAGCATAACGTTTCAATTTCTTAATTTTGGTATTATATATACACTCTCAGTCGTGTGTGTTCTTGACACTCGGTCGATGGTGATTGATAATCGGTCGTTGGAGTTTACAATCGGTCAATGGTGATAGACTCACGGTCGAGGGACACTATACACACTGCCGTTGGTGTTCTTAAGTGGATGAAGAAACTGATGAAGATTCCAGTGACCGGAAAAGTTTGTTACGGTGGTCCTACGGTGGTTCTACACAGAAATTGCTTAAAACCTTATGAAAATTACTGGAAATTGAAGCTGAACAATCCTAGACCTCCGTATAATACAAAAAGGTAATAATTTGATCCAAAAACATTGTTTAATTGCAGCTTTGATTACGTTTTTGAGAAAAACACTTCGAAACTGAATTTTTTAAAATTTGTACTCAATTTAATGAATTAGCTTCTAAGATTTGAATCGAAGTTGCAAGAGATGATTATGAAAAGTTCTCCATAAACAGACTTGATCAAAACACTTTGAAATCTGAAGTCGCTAAAATCGGTTCAAAAACTTTGAAAAACTTGAAATCGGATTTCTAATCAAATTGAACACGAATTGAGCTAAGGATCGATAGGATTGAATCCTTTTCGCTCGGATACCACATGTAGAGATTAGAAATTGATTGAATTCGTGTTCTTTGGATTGTATATGTATGATCAGTAGGTATGTATATATTGTATATGTATATATGTATGAACCGTAATATAATAAAGATGATGAAGATGATTGAACACAGATCATATACACGACATAGTGCCAAGATTCATTAGATGAAAGGTAGTTACAAGGTTGAGAGGAAATTGTGAACTAGGTGAAAGTGAAGGTGAGGGAGTTGGTGAATTGTAAGGGAAAGGCTTAAAGTTTAAGCTATCTAATTGCTACTTATATACTAGCTTAAGGTAACAACAAATCTCATCTATTATATTTGACCTAACAGTCTTTTAGTCTATTGATGAAAAGACTTAATTTTAATTTTAATGTTATGGTTTTTTAGCTTATTAAAAAAATAGTACGTTATGTGTCTTTTATATCAAGTTGGGTCAGTTTGTTTTATATCAACAATCACAATTGTCTTTTATATTAGTCGTATTCTTTATATTTACTCCGTATCTGTTTAGGTTAGATGTCTTAGTCCGATGTCGTTTAAGTTAGAATTATAAATAGATCGCAATTGTTTATCAAATCATTCAAACACGAGCACCCCCAAATACTACCATCTGCAAACGAATTATTTTTATATGATTTTGGTTATTCGATATCACATTGTCAGTTTCCAAACACACTAATTTGGTGATAAACTGCCTCATGATCTTTAAGAGGCTATGTAATTTGTTATATGTTGAAGGCTATTATTGGTATGTACAAGGTATCTTGTTAGTTGTTAATTTAACTTGCTTTTGTGTGTATGTTTATGTCGGTTAAAAAGTCTTCTTCACTTCATGTTGTTTTACATTTATAAATAGTACCCCATTGTTTTCTCGTTTTTTTTAATCTTCTCTGTATTTGTTCCCTGAAATCTCATACATAAGATTTCAGGTTGATTCTTTCAAACGTATGGGATTGAATCATCTTGATTCAATTCTTTGTAGTAGTAGTTGTTGTTGTTGTTTTAATCTCTTGATTAAGTATTCGTTTAATATATTGTTGTGGGAGAAGTTATGAATCATTTCGATCTTGATTGATACAGTAGTTATTGATATAGCTAGATCTAAACTTTTGTTCAAAAATCTTTGAATCATGACTTTTTATATTAAATACTACAATACTAATATAAGACGTTTCCCCTTCCTATTAAACAGTTTATGTTTTGATGTCGGAAACCACTACTCCGTCGACACCCAATACGGCTAAATGTGATGATGGCACCAGCAGTAATGGTAATTTGTGGTGTTGGAAAAACCTATATCCGATTGAGAAGAGGCAAAAAATCAGACGCTATTCTCACTACATTGGATAATAACAAATTTTGTTTATTATGTGATTCAAGTAGTATCGATCATGTTAGCAGGAGGCCACCTTGGGGAAGTCGAGCTTGCTGCCTCTTCTAACCTTGCCAATCTTGGGCTATGTCACCGGACTTTCATTCCTGGTTAGTTTTTGCTATCCGAGTAAAATGTTACTACTTATAGTCTAACCACGAATGTGACATCTGATGGTCGCATCGTGGTCCTAATTTATGTTTGGATACTTATTTTACTTGAAAAACTAGTATTATAATTGAATCTTTTAGTGGAGATGTCCAGGATCACATGGGTAGTTCATAATGTGTTATATAAGATCAAGATGAATTTATTGTAATAATGTCCCTCGTTACTTGTAATGGCCTAAGATAGGTGTATCTAATGAAAAACCCCGGTATGTGTCCTTAAACGGTAAATAGCACCTACCCTCTGCTAGTGTAAGTACTGAAATCCATAATGAAATTAAAACAACCAAAGGCATCCAATTAAAGCTAAAAGGATCTGATATACAAGTAGGTAAGTTATTCCAATATGAAGGATTAATGGGGCGAGTGAACACAATACTAAATGTGAGACAATTAACTGTGTTTGTATGAATATTAACATTTAACATGTTATATAAAACCCCATGATCGAATAGTCCTGAGCAAGCAATTTGTGTATTTGGGGATCTTGTTGAAGAAAAATGAGTATGGGTGTAATGAAAAATCAAAGAATTGAGATGAGGATTGAAAAGAATATGGAAATCAAACAAGATGATGGTAAATATATTCCTAACATTTTGTAAAGTTTTGCTCCAAATCCTTGATCACTTAACGACTTTAGAACCACTAAGCCCAACTCGATAAAAGAGAGAGTGATAAACTCCACATCTTGTATTTAATAGTATTGAACTTGCTTCTTTTTTTCTTCATAAACATATAACGTTTTCTCTGTTCAGACTACTCAAAGGAATTGATGTATATTTTACCCGGGTTATTGTGCGACCATTCTTGACCATTTTCCGTACCACCCTAAGTATGTTTTTAACAAGGTTAAAATATGAAACATCTTGAAGATATAATCGATAAAAGTAGATGATAATGATAGGATAATAAGACCATCTTTACTAACAACCTGAAAAATAACACTTTTTTGAAGCTAGCATGAGTTAATTACAGGTATATAGAACTAAAAAAATCAATTTGGCACACTAGACCATGTGATCCTGGATATCCTCACTAAAAGATTCAGTTATAATACTGTACTAATTTAGGTTTGTTTTAGGTGAAATGATCACCCAAACAAAAATTGTGACCATGAGATACGAACATTAGATGTCACATTTATTGTTAATTTAGACTTGGTAACATTTTACTTGGATAACAAAAACTAGTCATGATTGAAAATCCATTGACAGTAGCCCAAGAGTTGGCTAGGTTAGAAGCAGCAAGCTCAATTTCTATGAGGTACTAGTGGCTCGCGAGCATGGCTGATACTACTGGTATCAGATAATACACATAATTAAATGTGTGCATCTTGCCTTTATGATTTTCATGGTGAGTGTTAGTAAGATTTTTCAGAAAAAAGTATGTAAATGTTGGTTTACACTTCTTTATCGACATTGACATCAATTGGTTGTATGTCACTATCATTATAATCTTTAATATTACACAACAATATCTTCTTCATCTTAAACAGTTTAATTTGTTGCATGTCGTTATCATAAACATCTTAAAAACATCAAGTAATATTGCAAGTTTTACACAATCTACAGTACATGAATCTATCTAGTTTTATAATTCATAATGAACAGTTCAATCCGCACTTAGCCAACTAAACACTAAAACGCATCCGATTACCTAGCTCGAAAACTGCCATTTTAATCACTGGCTACAGATCCCGTAGCGCATAATTTCCTGAAATAAACGTAGACATTTATCTTATTGGGAATGCCATTAAGCCATGTGCAGGAGCTTAACAAAGGGCCTGCATTCAACAGTTTAGAGTCAAGCATCATATAGAAAGTGTGTTTACCTTGAATCTGCCATTTTCTTGAGGATTCCATGACCAACCATCTTCATCTGAAACAAGGTTCCCAGACTTGTGTTTGACTTGTGTTTGAATTTTGTAACCAAAGATTCTTCCAAAAAAGCGTAGATACACAATTACCTGCCTTTCGAGTGAACAAAGTAGAAAAACAAATTCGAGTTTTGTCAAAAAAATTTCCACTTTGAATGATGTTTTTCTACACAGATGAGCTGCAGCCATTATTTATTCCCAAATCCAGTATACCATTATCCCCATATAACGATCGGATTATGCTTCCTTCCCCAAATTGACTGTTTCTCGTTTTCTAGCCTCCACGCCCATTTTGCTAAAAGGCTAACATTCTTGGCTATTAAACTACCTATGCCCAAGCCACCAAAAGCTTTATTTGTGTCTTATCCCATTTGACCCATGGAATGGATTTTCTGTCGTAGGTATCCTATAGCAGATACTACTTCAGGGGCTGCCATGTTTACCCCGTAAGCCTTGCTTTTTGCAAGATTCATGTGCAAACCAGAAGCTTCTCCGAAGCATGAAACAATGCTAATCAGATAAAAAAATATTTGAGTTAGACCACTCGCCAAAGAATAAAACATCATCGGCATACTCCAAGTTAGTCAAGTTGATATTTCTTGTGCCAATCGAAACACCATTATATAATTCATTCACCATTATATAATCCATTCCTGTTTGCACCGTGTAATGTAACACTTAAGGTTCACCTAGTATAATAAAAAGGAACGCGGATAATGGGTCACCTTAACGCCAGCCTTTTTCCAATGAAAGCTCTCAGGTCAGGCTACCCCGAACAAGGACCGAGGCTCTCCCAGATTCAAGACATCCGCGAATCCACATTGTCTATATCGGGGAGAAGTTCATTTGTCTCATAGCGCATCAAGAAACTCACATTTAACACAGTCAAAAGCCTTTTTTCATAGTCAATTTTACAAAGAAACAGTTTGTGGTTGTCTTTTTTAAAAGGCCCGATGACCTCTTTGGCTATAAGGATACTCTCTAAAATCCGTCTTCCCTTGATATAGGGTTACTGAAAGGGACGTATAATCTTTGTGCGAGACCTTTTTTATTCTATTAGCCAAAACCTTCGCAATTAATTTATAAAGGCATCCAATCTGTAACAACCCAAATCAAACCACGAACAAACCCGCTTAAAATGTCAAAAAAATAATAATTTATTTTTGCTGTTCAGCTGGTGGCGCGGCGCGCCAGGCATTCGCGAGGCGCGCAGAATGGCCTGGGCAGCCCGTTGTCTCCGAAAGTCAAAATCACGAAAATGTCTGACCTTTTCCCGGCATAATTAGACAAAACGCTTTCAACCACAAATTCATATATGTAAAACTAACACATTCCATTAATAAAATTAGTTTTACGAAGCGGGGCCCACACGACCCAAATTACATGTTTAATACATAATCATGAGTTTCGACCACCAAAAAGTTTAAATGCCAAACGACTCAACGAGCATGGTGTTTGGGGTTAAACTACCCAAGTCTCGGTCAAACTCCAAAAAGCCAACACTTCTAAAAAGGCATCCCCTATCAACAAAGCGGGAACTCTACTCCAAAATAATGCCCTTACCCTTGTCCACAACCGAACCTATAAAAAGGTAAACAACGAGAGGGTAAGCAAAGCTTAGTGAATGCAATAATTATACATATACATATATAATATATCTACTTGCAAACACTTACACAATATCGTACACAAGCTAGCAATTCGACAACCATGCAAAACATTATGCATATACCAATAACCGCAATTCACATTGAGCTAGCAATAACAAAAGCATATAGTTCATAATTAAATATGCTAATACACAATTCATACAACCATGGTTAACCAATCGTAATAGGAATGGCACTCAAATTTCCCATCGGTGTTCATAACAACCTTTAGTGCACAACACATATATCACTAACCCTTGGACAACACATATCCGTTTATAAAATCGTTAGTGTACAACACATATAACACTAAATTGGAGAACACATATTCATTCATAAATCATTAGTGTACAACACATATAACACTAAATTGGACAACACATATCCGTTCATAAATCATTAGTGTACAACACATATAACATTAAATTGGACAACATATATCCGTTCTTAACACCGTTAGCGTACAACGCATATATCACTAACTTGGACAACACATATCCATTTCTACAAGTAAACACATCATATACGTACATGTATATTTATTCCACTCACCTTACGCCTTCGGTGAATCAATAAACCAAGCTTGAATCTTCAAGGTAACGCAAATATTATAATGTACATATAATCAATCAACCATTCAAGTTGGTCAAACTCACAACACTCACCATTACTAGGTCATTTTGGCCCATTTGGTCACTTAACCCTAAAATCGGGTCAACTCACACCAAAACCCTAATATTAGCCAAGATAGGTTTAAAACACACTTCAACACAAGGTTTATGCATTAATCACAAACATTAACTAACTTAGGTCCATTTTGACCCATTTGACCAATTTATGGTCAACACACCCATTTCGGGTCATCCACTAATCCACACATCACCCATTTACACATATATAGGTGTGCTAACAATTTACTAACTAATTTGAGTTCGTAAACATCAATTTAACACTTTGAAAACCCTAGTTAGTCATCTTTGAGTCTACATGACCCAAATTCACCCAAAACACCCAATTCACCAACAAATGGGTTTTAAGTTCATCACTTACCCCAAACCCCAACCCTTAATCAAATTAAAATCAAGAAATCAAGATTAGAGCATACCACTACCACCAAAACGTAGCTAGAGGAAAGATGAACAACTTTAATGCTTGCACTTAGACCCGATTCAACCTTCTTCTTCTTTGTTTTGAGCTCTCTCACTCTAGAAAAACCTTCTCTCTCTAAAATTGAATGGATGAGGTTGAAGTAGATGGAAATGGAGTTAATGAGGCTCCACCAACTGGTCTAAAGCCTTAAAGTCGGATTCCTTGTGATTTTACCAATTTGCCCTCAAAATATCTAAATAAAGAAAAAAAAAGGAATCTGTCACAGTGCATCGGCGCGGCGCGCCATATGGCCTCGCGGCGCGCAAAACTCCCAGACCAGAATCGGTCTCTTTTTTTTAGATATGTACAACAAAACCCCACTTCAAGCATCTTAATTACACTTATGTACACGATAAATAAACGGGTCTTACAACTCTCCCCCACTTGAATCGGAGCGCGTCCTCGCGATCCAAGCCGCATGACAAGAGGGAAGATAAACCAACACGAACTCTTCGGGCTCCCAAGTAAACTCGGAACCTTTACTACGACGCCATTGGAATTTAAAAGTCCTTACCTCTTTATGTCTCAACCTTTTGACCTTCTCATCGAGTATAGCAATCGGCTCCTCAATATACTCTAACTTATTGTTTAGCTCGATCTCATCTAATGGCACCCAAGATGAATCATCCGCAAGACACTTACGGAGATGGGAAACATGAAATGTATAATGGATCCCCGCAAGCTCTTCGGGTAATTCCAAACAATACGGGACTTCACCAACACGAGCTAAAACCTTAAATGGCCCAATAAACCGAGGAGCTAACTTTCCCCGTTTTCGAAATCGAATAATACCTTTCCATGGCGAAACCTTAAGCATCACCATGTCACCTTCTTGATATTCGATCGTGTCATAACCCGTCCTTAACCATAAGAACGCGTTAGATAACGTATGATTTCATTGCGAGGTATTGACCTCTATATGAGACATTTTTGAAAGAAAACTGCATATATTATACATTACAAACCATAACCATTATTTTTGTTACAAGCTTAAGACAATAAAAAGAAGATTAACGTTTAGCGATAATCTTCGACTTACAAACTTTACAAATGATGACAACAACACGGTTTCTAGCATATTTTACAACACAACATCTCGGATATGCAGTTTTATTTTTGACACAAACATGCGTACGCAAGATCCTGGTTAGATCCAACATGATGCAGCGGAAGCTTTAGAAATCACCTGAGAATAGACATGTTTTAAAAAGGTCAACATAAAGTTGGTGAGATATAGGTTTAATGCCGGCAGCAATATATATATAGACCACAAGATTTCGTATATAAACAGTTTAATAAAAGTATTCTAAGTGGTTGAGCACTTGGTAACCATACTTAACATTTTCACGTCGCATATTCCCTTTAATATGAAATCTTACTACACCGTACCAAGTGTAGTCACAAAACGAAGTACTGTGCAACCGTTGAATACTGGTCGTCCAGTCCGGTTGGGGTTGTCAGGCCCGATAGATCTATCAACAGGATTCGCGTTTACAATACCGCTGTAAATATTAGTTACCAAGCTACAGGGAAGTATGCCAGTGGTACAACTCAACGTAGAACATATTTTTCAGTTACTTGTGTCCATATCGTAAAACATAAAATACATGTATTCTCATCCCGAAATATTTAGAGTTTAAAAGTGGGACTATATACTCACTCTTGTCTTGATGATATATATAATTTGACTCGGTCTTCTGGTTGATATCACGAACCTATCCATATATAATATATCAATATGTTTTCATTTTAAAACAAACGTTATATATATATATACTTGTTATACTTTTAATATTTTGAATATTTCCTTAGTCCGTAGTTAGCATTCCGATGTTAGTAATTCAATTTTAATGGTTCATTTTTAGATGTTTAATATACCCGCAATAAACAAAACCCCCAACGAAATAAATAAAACCCCAACGTATATGAATTGGTCGAGATTAATCTTGACCCACGGTACCGGTGTTGTCAAATGACGTGTTGCGTACATAAAGTACCGGTGTTGTCAAATGACGTGTTGCGTACAAACATGGGATCTTATGATTAATCTTCTCGTGTTGCTTACGGGTGATCCTGAACCATATGAAATTGAATTATGAGTACATATATATAAAATATCATGTTATCTTATAAAGATGTGATTTTATATAAATTTTTCCAATGAATCCCGAAGTCAATTAAGTCTTGGATAACCAATCTTGTTTCGGTCATAGTTTCTTCGTTACAAGTCCGTTTTCGTTGATTCAAATTGCCATCTTCTTGGATCGAGTTCTTCTTTAAGACTATGAACTGTAAATACCTTGGTTTGTATTCAAAATCATACGGCATAGGTGAAAGTTTAGTGAAACATATGAAGTTAAACATTTTTGTTACAACAAAATCATTTAATGACCATTTTTCCAAAAATACTTATACTTTGAAAAACCAAGTTTTACCTTGTTAAATTAACATATAAATAAGTTATGTTACATGTCTTGAAGTATTTTAAAAGTTAAGTTAGAAGGATCTATTTAGTTTGCAAACAAGTTTGAAAACATTCAAACTATGTTCTTGTTGTTAAACTTTTGTACCACAAAATAAGATAGCTATATATATATGAATCGAATAAGGTTATGAACATAGATTCTACCTCAAGTTCCTTGGATGAGTTTGCTGTAAAAGAGAAGTAAAAAGCTAGAACAAAAAGGGTGATTGAAGTGGATGAAAGATTGGAAGTAAGTTGGTGTTCTTGGAAGGTTTTCTTGAAGTGTTTTTGTATGGTTTTCTTATGGTGTTTTAGTATGGTTTTTGAAGCTAGATCTTCTTGGAAACTTTGCTGAATTGATTAAGGGTTTTAAGGCTTCAAAGTATGTGTGTGTTTTGCTAGAGAATTTGAGATAAAATGAATCAAAATGATGGAGTACTCATACTCCTTAAAAACGTGGGAATGGGGGGACAAGGACAAAAATTTCAAGTTATGATTTCATGTATCTAGCCTTATTTGTGTCCAAGTTCAATTACCTAGCTCTAAGGGCAGTAACAAGAGTAGGTTTGGTGGTGATTTGATGTGTATTTACTATTAGTAAATACGTATAGGAGCTTGGTATGATACGAGTACAAATACTCTAGGTATACGTATAGAAATTTTGTGAAAAATGGAATGAGGATTCAAATATAGCTATCTTTTGTGAATACACTTATATGGTTTTATGTATTTAAGTCTTTAAAAGTGATTAAATACATTACTTATACAATATATGTATAAACATTATATGTCTTAAGTATTTATGTCAAATAACGTTACGTATAGTTATCGTTTTGAAAACTTAAGTTAGTAATTTCAAAATACACATATAACTTGTTGTTATTAATATAAAATGAGGTATTAAAACATTCTTTAATCATGTTAAATATGTATATATACATATATATACACAAACGTATAATTATCATATATTGTATAGTTCGTGATATCATCGGTCAAACTAGACGGTCAAACGTTGTGTAAAACTCTTTTCGGAAATATAAGTCTCGACAATTTGGATTGCTTATCATGTTGGCAAGGTTTAATTTATGTAAATATTAATCTTATAAGTATAGAATGATCGAAAAAGTGCGGGTCGTTACATTACCTCCCCGTTAAATAAATTTCGTCCCGAAATTTTAAAATTGTACCTATTTTGCGTCATCGAGAAACAAATGCGGATACTTTCGTTTCATCTGATCCTCTCGTTCCCAAGTAAACTCGGGACCTCTTCTAGCATTCCAACGAACCTTAACAATCGGTATATTGCTCTGTTTGAGCTGTTTAACTTCACGGTCCATGATTTCAATTGGTTCTTCGACGAATTGTAGTTTTTCGTCGACATGGATTTCTTCAAGAGGAATGGTGAGGTCTTCCTTTGCAAGACACTTCTTAAGGTTTGAGACGTGAAAGGTATTATGTACTCCAGCGAGTTGTTGCGGTAACTCGAGCCGATAAGCTACCGGTCCAATGCGTTCGATGATCTTGAACGGGCCTACGTACCTTGGGTTTAGTTTACCCCTTTTGCCGAAACGTATCACACCTTTCCAAGGTGACACCTTTAGCATAACCATGTCCCCGACCTGAAACTCTAATGGTTTCCTTCGGACATCGGCGTAGCTCTTTTGGCGACTACGGGCTGTTTTCAATCTCTCCTTGATTTGTACTATCTTCTCGGTCGTTTCGTGTATGATCTCGGGACCAGTTAAATGTCGATCTCCTACTTCATTCCAACAGATAGGAGATCTACACTTCCTTCCGTACAATGCTTCGAATGGCGCAGCTCCAATGCTCGCATGATAACTATTATTATACGAGAATTCTGCTAACGGTAG
Source organism: Rutidosis leptorrhynchoides (assembly GCF_046630445.1). NCBI lineage: Eukaryota > Viridiplantae > Streptophyta > Magnoliopsida > Asterales > Asteraceae > Rutidosis > Rutidosis leptorrhynchoides. Next base: position 84,839,054 of record NC_092334.1, read on the forward strand.
ATATTTATCCCATCCGTTTCCAAAATCGATCACACATGCCCTGAGCATGTCTTCGAGAGTCTGAATCGTTCTCTCACTCTGTCCATCGGTTTGTGGATGATATGCGGTACTCATATCCAAACGAGTTCCTAGTGCCTCCTGTAGTGATTGCCAAAACTTTGAGGTAAATCTACTATCACGATCGGATATAATGGAAATAGGTATCCCATGCCTTGAAACAACTTCCTTTATATACAATCGTAATAGTTTCTCCATTCTATCCGTTTCCTTTATAGGCAAGAAATGTGCAGACTTGGTGAGACGATCAACAATCACCCAAATGGTGTCGTATCCCCAGGCAGTCTTTGGTAACTTCGTGATGAAATCCATGGTAATACCATCCCATTTCCATTCTGGGATTTCTGGTTGTTGAAGTAACCCTGACGGCTTCTGGTGTTCAGCTTTGACTTTGGAACAAGTTAAACATTCCCCAACATATGTTGCAACGTCTGTCTTTAAATTAGGCCACCAATAATGTGTCTTAAGATCTTGGTACATCTTTCCAACTCCAGGATGTATCGAGTATCTTGTCTTATGTGCCTCATTTAATATCAACTTCCTTAATCCACCCAACTTCGGTACCCAAATACGATTTGCAAAATATCGAATTCCATCTTCCCGCATAACGAGTTGCTTCTCATACTTCTTCATTATTTCATTTCCTATATTTTCTTTAGTAAGTGCTTCTCGTTGAACTTCTTTGATTTGTGAGTTGAGATTCATGCGAATTTTTATGTTCATCGCTCGTACTCGAATTGGTTCTCGTTCCTTTCTGCTTAAAGCATCAGCCACCACGTTCGCCTTCCCGGGATGATAACGAATTTCACAATCATAGTCGTTTATTAACTCGACCCACCTACGTTGTCTCATGTTCAGCTGTTTCTGATCAAAAATATGTTGAAGGCTTTTATGATCAGTAAACACAGTGCATTTCACCCCATACAAGTAGTGTCTCCATATCTTCAATGCAAACACGACTGCTCCCAGTTCTAGATCATGCGTCGTATAATTCCGCTCGTGAATCTTCAATTGTCGGGATGCGTATGCAATAACTTTCTTTCGTTGCATAAGAACGCAACCAAAACCTTGTCGCGAAGCGTCACAATATATTTCAAAATCATCGTTCCCTTCTGGTAACGATAAAATAGGCGCCGTAGTTAACTTCTTCTTTAGTAATTGAAATGCACTCTCCTGCTCAGAAGTCCATTCATATTTCTTCCCTTTTTGCGTTAACGCTGTCAACGGCTTAGCTATTCGGGAAAAATCTTGAATAAACCTTCTATAATAACCGGCTAAACCCAAAAATTGGCGTATCTGCGTTGGTGTCTTAGGAGTCTCCCATTTTTCAATGGCTTCAATTTTTGCTGGATCAACCTGAATTCCTTCGCTATTAACAACATGACCAAGAAATTGCACTTCTTTCAACCAGAAAGCACACTTAGAAAATTTAGCATAAAGTTGTTCTTTTCTCAACAACTCCAGTATCAACCTTAAATGCTCTTCATGCTCTTGCTCACTCTTGGAATAGATAAGAATATCATCAATGAAAACGATAACAAACTTATCTAAATACGGACTACAAACTCGATTCATGAGGTCCTTGAATACAGCTGGCGCATTCGTCAATCCAAACGGCATAACCAAAAATTCGTAATGACCATAACGTGTCCGAAAAGCAGTTTTCGGTATATCTTCTTCTTTGACACGTAATTGATGATAGCCCGACCTTAAGTCAATTTTTGAGTACACACATGATCCTTGGAGTTGATCAAATAAGTCGTCAATTCTCGGTAGTGGATACCGATTCTTGATAGTTAACTTATTTAATTCACGATAATCTATACACATCCTAAAAGATCCATCTTTCTTTTTAACAAATAGAATCGGAGCTCCCCACGGTGAAGTACTTGGTCGTATGAATCCATGATCCAGTAATTCTTTTAACTGACTCTGAAGTTCTTTTAACTCGGACGGTGCAAGTCTATATGGAGCACGAGCCACTGGTGCAGCTCCTGGTACTAAATCTATTTGAAATTCTACAGATCTAAATGGAGGTAATCCCGGCAACTTTTCCGGAAAGACTTCAGGAAAATCTCTTGCCACAGGCACGTCATTGATGCTCTTCACTTTTTCCTTTGTTTCGACTTTATTAACATGTGCTAAGATAGCATAGCACCCTTTCTTCAAGCACTTTTGAGCTTTCAAATAACTAATGAGTTTTAGCTTTGAGTTACCCTTCTCTCCATAAATCATTACTGGCATTTTATCCTTACGAGGAATGCGAATTGCCTTCTTGGCGCACACAACTTCCGCTCCTATTTTGGACATCCAGTCCATGCCGACTATTACATCAAAACTTCCTAATTCTACGGGTATCAAGTCAATTTTAAACGTTTCTCCGGCTAAATTTATTTTACAATCACGGCAAATTTTATCGGCTTTAATTAGTTTACCATTAGCTAACTCAATCATGTACTTAGCATCGAGAGGTAATGATGAACAATTCAATTTAGCGTGAAAGTCTCTACACACGTAACTTCTATCAGCACCAGTATCAAATATAATAGATGCGGATAAGTTATTAATGGTAAACGTACCCGTAACAAGCTCTGGGTCTTCACATGCCTCTTTAGCATTAATAACAAATGCTCTTCCACGTGCAGGTCCGATATTCTTCTCTGGATTCGGGCACTGGCTCTTATAGTGGCCTTGTTTTCCACACCCAAAACAAGTAATGGTAGCCAAAGCAGTTCTATTTGCGTTGGTGGCAGGAGTCTTGGCACCATTTGTATTCGTAACGAGAGCCCTACAATCTTCAGCAAGATGACCCTGTCGATTACATTTGTTGCATACCACACTACAGTAACCAAAGTGATGTTTGTGACATCGGTTGCATAAAGGACTTTGTCCTTTGTAACCAAAACCTGAACCACTACCCGCACCTTTCGGGGTTTCTTGTTTCTTAAAAGTTTGTTGTTGATTACCTCGATCATAGCTTCCATTCCACTTTCTCTTGTTACCTGATACCTTCACATCAGTATTGAATGCTTTCTTATCCAAAATGACCTGATCCATTAGCTCGTTTGCCATGGTTATAGCTTCATGAATTGTCTTAGGTTTCGACGCCGTAACGTTTGCCTTGACCTTTCTGGGCAAACCACCTTTGTACATTTCAATCTTCCGTGCTTCGGTTGGAACCAATTCAGGACATAGTAAAACCAATTCCATGAATCGCTGATTGTAGTTGGTGATTTCAGTACCAACCACCTTCAAACTTCGTAACTCATCTTCTAACTTAATAACCTCATTCCTTGGACAATACTCGGTGATTATCATTGCTTTGAATTCTTCCCATGGAGTATCATAAGCTACATCTCCTCCTACCGCCTTCACATAATTCTTCCACCATGTGAGTGCACTATCTTGTAAAGTGCACGATGCAAACTTGGTCATGTCTTTTTCAACACAACCACTGATTTTAAACACAGTCTCCATCTTTTCTATCCACCGGGTTAAACCGATTGGTACTTCTGTTCCACTGAATGATGAGGGCTTGCAAGCTTGAAAAGTTTTGTAAGTGCACCCCACACGAGGATTTGGGTTAACTGCAGCACCTCTTGCAGCCTCGACCCATAACATTCTGTCGTTCACTCGCTGATTGATGAGTTCCTGGATTTCTTGTTCCGTCATTCGATTCAATCGCGCCATTTCCTAATGAAAGAAAATAATTATTCACATGGAATATTATAGATGTAGTGTGTATTTATAGTACATTTATAGCTTGTTAATAATATGAACCAGGTATTATTATAAAAGCCTTTTCTTCTTATTAGCGTTTTATAATTATATCTAGGGTAGTACCTACCCGTTAATGTCCATACTTAATAGCTTAGTACAGAATCAATTACTACCATCTAAATAATACTTAACCATGGAAAATTATTGCATTTCACACTTCACTATTTTACATATGCTTACATCAAACTTTAAACAAACCACACTAATAATATTATACAAAACATTATATGATTCCATGGTTTAATTTGGCAGCGCATCGTTTGGTCTATTTCCCAAAACATTTATGTCCAGGGAATCCCCCAACGCGAATCCTAGCTGTCTCCCTACGTTTTGGCTGAGGAGCCGAAGAACTAGATGCCGGGATAGCACTAATAGGAATAGCGGGGATAGGGGTGGTAGTGTTTAGTGGAATTGGTGCCACTTCATTCTCATTAAACTCAGGATTTGAATTTTCTAATTCATTAGCCTTTCGTTTCTTTCCTAGTTCGAACTCGTCTTTTGTAATTTCCTGTATTTCTTCCTCGGGTTCACTTTCCTCCTCGGGTTCACTTTCCTCCTCGGGTTCACTTTCCTCCTCGGGTTCACTTTCCGGGTTCTCTATAGTTGGTTCATCCGGAATTTGTGAGTCTTCCCCAAAGATATCATTTTCGTCATCGGATAGGTTAATGACTGGAACACCATCTGAAGATTCTGATTCGGAGTCGCTGAATGTGATAACAAGTTTTGAGCCCGACATCTATCATACAACAACTAACCCATTAGTACTACATAATATTTACATATAAATTTTAACCAACAATGATAAGCAATGGTTTTTTAAATCAGACCCGGTCAAAGTCCAGACTTACTAATGTATCCTAACGACTTCTTGGTTAGACACACTAATGCAAACCTGGTTCGCTAAGACCAACGCTCTGATACCACATGTCATAACCCGTCCTTAACCATAAGAACGCGTTAGATAACGTATGATTTCATTGCGAGGTATTGACCTCTATATGAGACATTTTTGAAAGAAAACTGCATATATTATACATTACAAACCATAACCATTATTTTTGTTACAAGCTTAAGACAATAAAAAGAAGATTAACGTTTAGCGATAATCTTCGACTTACAAACTTTACAAATGATGACAACAACACGGTTTCTAGCATATTTTACAACACAACATCTCGGATATGCAGTTTTATTTTTGACACAAACATGCGTACGCAAGATCCTGGTTAGATCCAACATGATGCAGCGGAAGCTTTAGAAATCACCTGAGAATAGACATATTTTAAAAAGGTCAACATAAAGTTGGTGAGATATAGGTTTAATGCCGGCAGCAATATATATATAGACCACAAGATTTCGTATATAAACAGTTTAATAAAAGTATTCTAAGTGGTTGAGCACTTGGTAACCATACTTAACATTTTCACGTCGCATATTCCCTTTAATATGAAATCTTACTACACCGTACCAAGTGTAGTCACAAAACGAAGTACTGTGCAACCGTTGAATACTGGTCGTCCAGTCCGGTTGGGGTTGTCAGGCCCGATAGATCTATCAACAGGATTCGCGTTTACAATACCGCTGTAAATATTAGTTACCAAGCTACAGGGAAGTATGCCAGTGGTACAACTCAACGTAGAACATATTTTTCAGTTACTTGTGTCCATATCGTAAAACATAAAATACATGTATTCTCATCCCGAAATATTTAGAGTTTAAAAGTGGGACTATATACTCACTCTTGTCTTGATGATATATATAATTTGACTCGGTCTTCCGGTTGATATCACGAACCTATCCATATATAATATATCAATATGTTTTCATTTTAAAACAAACGTTATATATATATATACTTGTTATACTTTTAATATTTTGAATATTTCCTTAGTCCGTAGTTAGCATTCCGATGTTAGTAATTCAATTTTAATGGTTCATTTTTAGATGTTTAATATACCCGCAATAAACAAAACCCCCAACGAAATAAATAAAACCCCAACGTATATGAATTGGTCGAGATTAATCTTGACCCACGGTACCGGTGTTGTCAAATGACGTGTTGCGTACATAAAGTACCGGTGTTGTCAAATGACGTGTTGCGTACAAACATGGGATCTTATGATTAATCTTCTCGTGTTGCTTACGGGTGATCCTGAACCATATGAAATTGAATTATGAGTACATATATATAAAATATCATGTTATCTTATAAAGATGTGATTTTATATAAATTTTTCCAATGAATCCCGAAGTCAATTAAGTCTTGGATAACCAATCTTGTTTCGGTCATAGTTTCTTCGTTACAAGTCCGTTTTCGTTGATTCAAATTGCCATCTTCTTGGATCGAGTTCTTCTTTAAGACTATGAACTGTAAATACCTTGGTTTGTATTCAAAATCATACGGCATAGGTGAAAGTTTAGTGAAACATATGAAGTTAAACATTTTTGTTACAACAAAATCATTTAATGACCATTTTTCCAAAAATACTTATACTTTGAAAAACCAAGTTTTACCTTGTTAAATTAACATATAAATAAGTTATGTTACATGTCTTGAAGTATTTTAAAAGTTAAGTTAGAAGGATCTATTTAGTTTGCAAACAAGTTTGAAAACATTCAAACTATGTTCTTGTTGTTAAACTTTTGTACCACAAAATAAGATAGCTATATATATATGAATCGAATAAGGTTATGAACATAGATTCTACCTCAAGTTCCTTGGATGAGTTTGCTGTAAAAGAGAAGTAAAAAGCTAGAACAAAAAGGGTGATTGAAGTGGATGAAAGATTGGAAGTAAGTTGGTGTTCTTGGAAGGTTTTCTTGAAGTGTTTTTGTATGGTTTTCTTATGGTGTTTTAGTATGGTTTTTGAAGCTAGATCTTCTTGGAAACTTTGCTGAATTGATTAAGGGTTTTAAGGCTTCAAAGTATGTGTGTGTTTTGCTAGAGAATTTGAGATAAAATGAATCAAAATGATGGAGTACTCATACTCCTTAAAAACGTGGGAATGGGGGGACAAGGACAAAAATTTCAAGTTATGATTTCATGTATCTAGCCTTATTTGTGTCCAAGTTCAATTACCTAGCTCTAAGGGCAGTAACAAGAGTAGGTTTGGTGGTGATTTGATGTGTATTTACTATTAGTAAATACGTATAGGAGCTTGGTATGATACGAGTACAAATACTCTAGGTATACGTATAGAAATTTTGTGAAAAATGGAATGAGGATTCAAATATAGCTATCTTTTGTGAATACACTTATATGGTTTTATGTATTTAAGTCTTTAAAAGTGATTAAATACATTACTTATACAATATATGTATAAACATTATATGTCTTAAGTATTTATGTCAAATAACGTTACGTATAGTTATCGTTTTGAAAACTTAAGTTAGTAATTTCAAAATACACATATAACTTGTTGTTATTAATATAAAATGAGGTATTAAAACATTCTTTAATCATGTTAAATATGTATATATACATATATATACACAAACGTATAATTATCATATATTGTATAGTTCGTGATATCATCGGTCAAACTAGACGGTCAAACGTTGTGTAAAACTCTTTTCGGAAATATAAGTCTCGACAATTTGGATTGCTTATCATGTTGGCAAGGTTTAATTTATGTAAATATTAATCTTATAAGTATAGAATGATCGAAAAAGTGCGGGTCGTTACAGATCGTTCGTCTATGTTTGTCGGCATACGACTTTTGCCTATCTTGAGCCTTTTTCAAATGCTCTCGAATCATATCAATCTTGCTATTCATCTCTAACACCAAATCGGTACTCCCGATTTCCTTTTGACCCACTTCACCCCAACAAATTGGGGTTCGACACCTACGCCCATAAAGCATCTCATAAGGTGGCATCCCGATACTAGTATGATAACTATTATTGTACGAGAATTCCACCAAAGGTAAGTGCTCGTCTCAACTACCACCAAAATCAATAATACACGCCCGTAACATATCCTCCAAAGTTTGGTTCGTATGTTCGGTTTGACCGTCCGTTTGAGGATGATACGCCGTGCTCAACTTCAATTGCATACGTATATCTTCATGAAACTTTTCCCAAAATCGAGATGTAAAACGGGTATCTCGATCCGAAATAATAGATATAGGAACACCGTGTCGAGAGATGACTTCCTTGATAAACAACTTAGCCAAGGTCTCCGACGATATCGCTTCCCGAATGGGAAGAAACAAAGCACTTTTCGTCAACCGACCAACTATAACCCAAATCGAATCAAATTGGGTTCTCGCCGTTTTAGGTAACTTTGTGATGAAATCCATGGTAATGTGCTCCCATTTCTACTTCGGAATTTCTAACGGTTGTAACTTACCATACGGCTTTTGGTGCTCGGCTTTAACTTGTAAACACGTGACGCATTGCTCAACATACTTCACAACATCACGTTTCATGCCCGGCCACCAATAATCTTTCCTTAAATCAAGGTACATTTTCATCGCGCCCGGATGAATGGAATATTTTGACTTATGTGCTTCATCAAGTAGCACTTGTCGATAATCACCCATCTTCGGCACCCACACTCTTCCTTGAAAAGACAACAAACCACGCGAACTCATAGTAATGAATTCCGATTGTCCCACAATTTGTTCTGCATGCTTGTTGTGAACGTAAGCCTCTATTTGAATCACACCAAGTTTTTCAAGAAAATCGTTAGTAATAATCATACGTAACAATCCCAATCATAACGTCGGGTGATGACTATTTCGACTTAACGCATCCGCGACCACATTCGCCTTGCCCGGATGATAAAGTATTTCACAATCATAATCTTTCACCACGTCCATCCACCTATGTTGACGATAATTCAAATCTCGTTGATTAAAGAGATGTTTCAAACTCTTATGATCCGAATATATCGTACTCTTGACACCATACAAGTAGTGGCGCCAAATTTTCAACGCATGTACCACCGCCGCCAACTCAAGATCATGAGTCGGATATCTCGTTTCGTGTTCCTTTAATTATCGAGAGGCATAAGCGATGACTTTACCTCTTTGCATTAGAACACACCCGAGCCCATTTAACGAAGCCTCACAATAAACCGTCATGTCTTCCACTCCTTCCGGCAACACTAACACCGGAGCTTGACACAACTTCTCTTTTAACAATTGAAAAGCAATTTCTTGCTCGTTCTCCCAATTAAACTTCGCGTTCTTCCTCGTCAATTTCGTCAACGAAGAAGCGATCTTAGAAAAGTCTTGGATAAACCGACGATAATAACCGGCCAATCCGAGAAAACTTCGGACCTCCGTAGGCGTAGTCGGTTGTCTCCAACTCTTCACCGTCTCAATCTTCCCCGGATCTACTTGAATACCGTCTTTGTTCACAATGTGGCCAAGGAATTGAACCTCCCTTAGCCAAAATTCACATTTGGAGAACTTAGCATACAACTTCTCCTTTCGTAATGTCTTCAATACCTCACGCAAATGACGTTCATGTTCGTCCATACTTTTCGAGTAGACTAGTATGTCGTCAATGAACACAATCACCGAATTGTCCAACATAGGTTGGCACACTCGGTTCATAAGGTCCATGAATGCCGCCAGTGCATTCGTAAGACCGAAAGGCATCACTACAAATTCAAAATGCCCATAACGCGTTCGAAAAGCCGTCTTCTCAATATCTTCCTCACGGACCCGCATTTGATGATAGCCGGACCGCAGGTCAATCTTTGAAAAATACGTCGCACCTTGGAGTTGGTCAAACAAATCGTCAATCCGAGGCAATGGATAACGATTCTTGATAGTCACTTTATTCAACTCCCGGTAATCGATGCACATCCGCATACTACCATCCTTCTTCTTCACAAATAAAACCGGAGCGCCCCATGGCGAAGCACTCGGTCGAATAAAACCTTTTTCAAGCAACTCTTGGGTTTGATTTAACAACTCTTGCATTTCCGTCGGCGCTAAACGACAAGGAGTTTTAGCAATGGGAGTAACTCCCGGAACCAACTTAATGCGAAATTCAACTTGTCTTTCCGCCGGAACACCCGGTAACTCGTCCGAAAAAACATCTTCGAATTCACTAACCACCGGAATTTCACGAATAGGTGGTTGCTCATCACGAGTATCAACGACATGGGCAAGAAAAGCCATGCCACCACTAACAAGAAAACGACGTGCCCATGCAAAAGAACATATCGGCACAAGTCTTCTTCGTTTATCACCATGAATAATTAACTCTTCCCCACTTGGGGTCTTTACCCGAATAAACTTATCATGGCATGCGATATCGGCTCTATAACGATCGAGCCAATCCATACCAACGACGATATCAAAATCACCCAAAGTCATCGGAATGAGATCGATTTTAAAACTTTCGGCACCAAACACAACGTTACAATTTTTACACACATCAACCACTAGCGCCGTCTTGCCATCCGCTATTTCAACTTCTACCGGACGACTAAACTTAACTAGCGGTTTATTTAACTTAGGCACGAATCTTGGAGAAACAAACGATAAATTGGCACCACTGTAAGACCCGAATATTTTATTGTACATATGTGTGTATAAGTTATTCAAGTTGTGGGGTTTAGGTTGTATTTAATTAAAAGGCAAAAGAAGCTGAACTGGGCATTTGGCGCGCCGCGCGGCCTTATGGCGCGCCGCGCCATTACGGGCTGACAGCTCACTTTGTTTTTAATCAAGATATTTTATGATGATCCGAAAAATTTCGACTAATTTAAGCCAATTCTCTATATGATTTAATATTATGTAAATATACATACATACATACATACATATATATATATATATATATATATATATATATATATATATATATATATATATATATATATATATATATATATATTATAAGATGTACAAGTAAAACACTAATTGCTACTGTAAAAATGACTTTGCTACAGTAAAACACTATTTGCTACAGTAAAACACTATTTGCTACTGTGAAACCGTATTGCTACAGTACGCTATTTGATGTCGACGAACTAGAAAACAAGCAGAAATGAGCTGTCCAGCCTAGCCATGCGATCGCATGGCAAAAGCACTGAAAACCCATGCGATCGCATGGGGACCAAAAACACTATTTGCTACAGTAAATATTATGTCGACGAACTAGCAAACAAAACGCCATGCGATCGCATGGCAAAAGCACTGAAAACCCATGCGATCGCATGGGGACCAAAATCAGGAAACATGCCTATAAAAGGCCAGTTTACTCGACGTATTATTTACACTTTTTTTTCTTTAATCAATATTTATATTTATATTATAATTATAATTTTAAATTTAAGTTTAATAATAATAAGGTATATACAAGGGTGTTTTTAAATCGGGTTTCAAACCGCTTTAAGCTAAGGAAGTATTGGGTATTGTTCGGGGTATTGTTCTTGAATCCAAGGCCAACCATACAGTCGTCTACCATCATTACGTCTACGCAATTTGCCTACAATATTGAGTCTCAATATTGAACTGTGAGTTTATAGATCCCTTTTTAAATACTTTAAATATTTTTGGGCTGAGAATACATGCAATTTATTTTAAACACAATAAGACACAAGTACATGCTAAATTCTACACTGAGTTAAACCGAAAATCCCTTAGTTTTGGTAACTAGTAGCTGCCAGTACATAGGATATGGACTGGTGGGCGCAAATAATTGTATATGGATCCATAGGGCTTGACATCCCCGTCCGAGCTAGAGCGCTAGCCTTTTAACGGACGTATGTTATTTGAGTTTAAGACACGTTGGTTTGCGTGTATTAAAACGAATGGGGTAATTATCACTATAGCGTTAAGTTTAGTTACCAGGGTGCTCTGTTACGTAGAATCTATTTATAAACTTTTGATGAAATCTTGTGGTCTATCTTTATATATGTTTATGACTCGAGCAATTAAACCTATAACTCACCAACATTCGTGTTGACTTTTTATCATGTTTTATTCTCAGGACCTTAGACTGCTTCCGCTGTGATGTGCTTGTTGCCTGCATGGAGTCTCTCATGCTTTGTACAAAGTTTATTGCATTCAAAATAAAACTGCGTTGTGTAATAAATAATTGGACTGTGATGTCAACCTGTAAATTAAAGACTTATGTATTTTGGGGTTTTGCTTATACCTAAGCACTCGCCCACATGTTTATAACTTTCTATGTTTAGAAAGTCACTTATCTTAATGAATGCAATATTTTATCAAAACGTATCATATAGAGGTCAAAACCTCACTGTGGAATCAATGATTAACGTGCCGCGTCAATAGCGATTTTGACGGGTCGTTACATATTTTGAGGGCATTTTGGTAAAACCACTTAAGGTCTGACTTTAAGGCTTGGGATCAGTTTTGATGAGCCCCATTACTCCATTTTCACCCACTTTATCATCATCCATTAATTCTAGTGAGAGAGAGTGATTCAATAGTGAGAAAGCTCCATTTAAAGAAGAAGAAGCTCATTTCAGGTTAGAGCTCGGGTATTAAAGTTGTTCATCTCCTCTTTTTCTACGTTTTGATAGTTGTGGTAAGCCCTAAACCTAACTTCCTTATTTTAATTGTATAAGAGTTAGGGTTTGTGTAAGTGATGAACATTAAAACCCATTTGCTAGGTAATTTGGGGGTTTTGGGTGAATTTGGGTCATGTAGACCCAAAGATGACTAATTAGGGTTTTCAAAGTATCAAATTATGTTTATGAGCCTAAATTAGTTAGTAAAATTGCTAGCACACCTATGTATATGTAAATTAGTGTTGTGTGGGTTAGTGGATGACCCGAAATGGGTGTGTTGACCTTAAAATTGGTCAAATGGGTCAAGGTGGACCTAAGTTAGTTAATGTTTATGATTAAGGCCTAAACCTTGTTTTGAAATGTGTTTTAAACCCATCTTGGTTAATGATTAGGGTTTTGGTGTGTATTGACCCGAAATTAGGGATAAGGGTGCCAATGGGTCGAAAATTGCACCTTGGGTCAAAATGACTTTAGAATGGAAAGAATTGGTTGACCGACTTGAGTTTGCAATTGATAATATGTATAATGTGATAGGTACGTTACTTTGAGGTTTTGCAAGCTCGGGTACCTTTTCACAAGAGATTTTGAGGTGAGTGGAATAATTATATGCGTAGGTATATAATGTATCTATTTGTTGTAGCGTGAAATGTGAAGTGTCGAGGTGCTAAGACACCACATTTCACGTGATGAGTGAAGCATCGAGGTGTTAAGATACCACTCGGGGTGAAGCATCGAGGTGTTAAGATGCCACCTAGGAGTGTAGTGTCGAGGTGTTAAGACACCACTCCGTAAAATAATGAGTGAAGCATCGAGGTGTTAAGATGCCACTTGGGGTGAAGTGCCGAGGTGTTAAGGTGCCACCCTAGGGGTTAGTGGTACGAGGTGTTAAGTACCCCAACGGATGTTGTGAACACTGATGGCGTTTTCGCGAGCGCCGTTCCCTTGTACAATTGGTTAACCATGGTCGTTTGTGTTGTAAGCATTTTATATTATTCGAGTTATATTTATATGCGATTGTTATGCTAGTTCGTGGTATGGGAAGTTACTAGCTTGGTATTTGAGACGTTAAGCTAATTGTGTTTGCTAGCACGATTGCGGTATATGTGTAAGTGTATGCAAGTAGGTATAATTATATATGTATTCGTATAATTATTGCATTCACTAAGCTTTGCTTACCCTCTCGTTGTTTACCATTTTTATAGGTTCGGTTGTGGACAAGGGTAAGGGCATTGTCTTGGATTAGAGTTTTCGTCGTTGATTAGGGGACGCTTTTTGGATGCGTTGGCTTTTTGGAGTTTGACCAAGACTTGGGTAGTTTAATCCCAAACGCCATGCTCATAGTGTAGTTTGGAACTTAAACTTTTTGGTGGTCGAAACTCAGGATTTGTATTAAACGCGTAACTCGGGTCGATGTGGGCCCCGCTTTGTAAAACTCATTTTTATGTTTGAATTGTGTTAGTTTTACATATTTGAATATGTTGTTAAAAGCGTTTTGTCTAATTATGTCGGAAAGTGGCCAATCTTTTTAGCATTTCAAGACTTATTGGACAGACCAGAATGGTGCGCCGCGCGGCCTTCTGGCGCGCCGCGCCATATGCTGTTCCAGCAAAAAAAAAAAATATTTGCTATTTTCACGCGGGTTGTTCGTGGTTTGGTTTGGGTTGTTACAACCACTATCAAATAGGATTCGTGCCAGATTAGAGTTAACCATGAAAGTACCTGAGACAACTTCGTTCGATTTTTTGGCTTCATCATTGGTCAGCAAATAATTTCTACCCCTAGCCGTACCCGCCGCCTTTTCTAACCGCTTAACATTATCATTGCGCAACTCGGGACACTCGGGCCTCTTGTGCCCTTCTTTACCACAATTGAAACAAGTAAATTTGGGTGTGGAAGGTGAGTTGGGGCAATCACGAGAGATGTGACCTTTTTGCCCACAAGTATAGCAAGTGGGTACATGACCACCAAAGCCACCTTTCTTCACACTATTAACACTTTCGGAGCCCTTCTTGTTCTTTTTGTTGGAAAAGCTCGATTGACTCGAATTCTCGAACTTCCTCTTACCAAAAGTAAAACTACTCTTTCTCAACACAAGCGCTTCAAAACCCTTTGCCATATTGAACAATTCATGTAACAACCCAACCCGTTAACCAACCAAAAACGCGAAATAAAAAAAAATTTAAAACTGATCTGGAGGGTGCGCGGCGCGCACCACTGCCTGTGCGCGGCGCGCACAAGGCCTGAGACAGTTCTGATCAAAATGTCCATTTTTCGCGAAAAGATCTTCGACTTCCCGACACTTTTAGACCGAACGCTTTTCACAACAAACTTATATATGTAAAACTAACACGAATCAAACATAAAAATGATGTTTTACAAGCGGGGCCCACATGACCCAAAATACAAGTTTAATACAAGTTTAGAGTTTCGACCACCAAAAAGTTTAAGTTCCAAACTACACAATGAGCATGGCGTTTGGGATTAAACTACCCAACTACCGGTCAAACTCCAAGAGCTACTAAAGCCAAAAGCGTCCCCTAGCATCAAGCGGGATCTCTAGTCCAATACGAAGCCCTTACCCTTGTCCAAAACCGAACCTATAAAATGGTAAACAACGAGAGGGTAAGCAAAGCTTAGTGAATGCAATAATTATACGAATACATATATAATTATACCTACTTGCATACACTTACACAAACCGCAAACATGCTAGCAACAAAATTAGCTTATCGTCACATTAACAAGCTATAATCTCCAATACCACAAGCTAGCAACAACCGCATAATAATATAACTGGAAATGATATAATATGCTTACAACACAAGTAACCATGGTCGACCAATAGTACAAGGGAACGGCGCTCGCGAAAACGCCATCGGTGTTCATAACATCCATTAGGGCACTTAACACCTCACACCACTAACCCCTAGGGTGGCACCTTAACACCTCGGCACATCACCCCGAGTGGCATCTTAACACCTCGATGCAACACTCATTATTTTACGGAGTGGTGTCTTAACACCTCGACACTACACTCCTAGGTGGCATCTTAACACCTCGATGCTACACCCGAGTGGTTATCTTAACACCTCGATGCTACACCCTTCACGTGAAACGTGGTGTCTTAACACCTCGACACTACACCTTTCACGCTACAACAAATAGATACATTATATACATACGCATATAATTATTCCACTCACCTTAACAATTAGATGACAATTTCAACCTCCACAAGCTTCAAAGCAAAGTACCTAATATAATAAATACTTGATCAACACACAAGCTAAGTGGACTCAATACTAACACTTACACATGAGCATTTAATGACTTAATGTATTAAATCGCCCATTTATACCAAAACCGCCCAATTAAAGTCAAGACCACCACTAATCACTTTAAAGCTAGTGATTAAGGTCCAACAACACCAACTAATACATAATTAGGGTAATTCATACCCATCTTTCCAAACTAGGTCAATTTATTACCCAAATAACCATTTTAAGACAACACACCCATTTCGGGTCATCCACTAACTAACCAACACCCATTTACTAAATAACTAGGTGTGTTAGCAATTAACTCACCAATTAGGGTTCATAAACATCATTTAATACTTTGAAACCCTAGACTAGTCACCAATTAGTATTCAAGACTCAATTTTACCCAAGAACACCCAAAATCACCAATAATGGGTTTTGTGTTCATCATTTACTCAAACCCTAACCCTTACACTAAATCAAAGTAAGGAAAATAAAATTAGAACATACCACAACGAAGCTAGAGATAAGATGAACGACTTTAATGCTTGAACTTTAACCCAAAACAAGCTCCTTCCTCTTGGATTTAAGCCTTCTCTCTCAAAAATCACAATCTCTCTCTAGAATTAAAGTTAAAGTGATAAGGTTGTTGATAATGGAGTAATGGTGCTCCCCAAACTGACCTATCTGTCTTTAACCCGTCCATAAGTAAATTTACCAAAATGCCCATCAAAATATCTGATTTAAAAAGCTGGAACCCGGCTACAGTAAGGGGTGCGCGGCGCGCTCCCTTTAGTGTGCGCGGCGCGCACTAGGCTCAGCTCACTCAGTGACTTCTGTTTAACTGCACAACATCACCCACACTCTATGTAACATAATTACACTGCTGTACAAACTGATTAGGGTCTTACAACTCTCCCCCACTTATTCGGATTGCGTCCTCGCAATCCAAGCCGCATGACAAGAGGGAAGATATACCAACACGAACTCTTCGGGCTCCCAAGTAAACTCGGAACCTATACTTCGACTCCATTGGACTTTAAAAGTCCTCACCTCTTTATTTCTCAATTTCTTAACCTTTTCATCGAGTATAGCAACCGGCTCCTCAACATACTTCAACTTGTTATTTAGCTCAATTTCGTCTAACGGCACCCATGATGAATCATCCGCAAGACACTTACAGAGATGGGAAACATGAAATGTATTATGAATCCCCGCAAGCTCTTCGGGTAATTCCAAACGATACGCAACTTCACCAACACGAGCTAAAACTTTAAAGAGACCAATAAACCGAGGAGCTAACTTTCCCCGTTTTCGAAATCGAATAATACCCTTCCATGGCAAAACCTTAAGCATCACCATATCGCCTTCTTGAAATTCGATCGTTCGTCTACGTTTGTCGGCATACGACTTTTGTCTATCTTGAGCCTTTCTCAAATGTTCCCGAATAATATCAATCTTGTTATTTGTCTCTAAAACCAAATCGGTACTCCCGATTTCTCTTTGACCCACTTCTCCCCAACAAATGGGAGTTCGACACCTCCGCCCGTAAAGCATCTCATAAGGTGGCATCCCGATACTAGTATGATAACTATTATTGTACGAGAATTCCACCAAAGGCAAATGCTCAACCCAACTACCACCGAAATCAATAATGCACGCCCGTAACATATCTTCCAAAGTTTGGTTCGTACGTTCGGTTTGACCGTCCGTGTGAGGATGATACGCCGTGCTCAACTTCAATTGTGTACCCATATTCTCATGAAACTTTTCCCAAAATCGAGATGTAAAACGGGTATCTCGATCCGAAATAATAGATATAGGAACCCCATGTCGAGCGACCACTCCCTTGATAAACAACTTAGCCAAGGTCTCCGACGATATCGCTTCTTTAATGGGAAGAAACAAAGCACTTTTCGTCAACCGGTCAACTATCACCCAAATATTATCAAATTGGGTTCTCGCCGTCTTAGGTAACTTTGTTATGAAATCCATGGTAATGTGCTCCCATTTCTATTTCGGAATTTCTAACGGTTGCAATTTACCATACGGCTTTTGGTGTTCGGCTTTTACTTGCAAACACGTGACGCATTGCTCAACATACTTCACAACATCACGCTTCATGCCCGGCCACCAATAATCTTTCTTTAAGTTAAGATACATTTTCGTCGCGCCTGGATGAATGGAATATTTTGACTTATGTGCTTCATCAAGTAGCACTCGTCGGTAATCACCCATCTTAGGCACCCACACCCTTCCTTGGAAAGACAACAAACCACGCGGACCCATAGTAATAAACTCCGATTGGCCCACGATTCACTCCGTATGCTTGTTGTGAACATAAGCCTCTATTTGAATCTCACCAAGCTTTTCAAGAAAATCGTTGGTAATAATCAAACGTAACGATCCAACTCGTATCGCCGGATGTTGACTCTTTCGACTCAACGCATCCGCGACAACGTTCGCCTTACCCGGATGATAAAGTATCTCACAATCATAGTCTTTCACCACATCCATCCACCTACGTTGGCGATAATTCAAATCTCGTTGATTAAAGAGATGTTTCAAACTCTTATGATCCGAATAAATCGTACACTTGACACCATACAAGTAATGGCGCCAAATTTTCAATGCATGCACAATCGCCGCCAACTCAAGATCATGAGTCGGATACCTCGTTTCATGTTCCTTTAATTGTCGAGAGGCATAAGCGATGACTTTACCTCTTTGCATTAGAACACACCAGAGACCATTTAAGGAAGCATCACAATAAACCACCATGTCTTCAACACCTTCCGGTAACACTAACACCGGAGCTTGACACAACTTCTCTTTTAACAATTGAAAAGCAATTTCTTGCTCGTTCTCCCAAACAAACCTCGCATTCTTCCTTGTCAATTTCGTCAACGAAGAAGCGATCTTAGAAAAATCTTGGATAAACCGACGATAATAACCGGCCAATCCGAGAAAACTTCGAATTTCCGTAGGCGTAGTCGGTCGTCCCCAACTCTTCACCGTCTCGATCTTCCCCGGATCTACTTGAATACCGTTTTCGTTCACAATATGACCAAGGAATTGAACTTCGCTTAGCCAAAATTCACATTTGGAGAACTTTGCATACAACTTCTCCTTTCGTAGCGTCTTCAATACTTCACGCAAATGATGTTCGTGTTCGTTCATACTTTTCGAGTAGACTAGTATGTCGTCGATGAACACTATTACTGACTTGTCCAACATAGGTTGGCACACTCGGTTCATAAGATCCATGAATGCCGCCGGTGCATTCGTAAGACCAAAGGGCATAACTACAAACTCATAATGCCCGTAACGCGTTCGAAAAGCCGTTTTCTCTATGTCTTCCTCACGGACCTGCATTTGGTGATAGCCGGACCGTAGGTCGATCTTAGAGAAATACGTTGCACCTTGAAGTTGATCAAATAAATCGTCAATCCTAGGTAATGGATAA
The DNA here is from genome assembly GCF_046630445.1 of Rutidosis leptorrhynchoides. NCBI lineage: Eukaryota > Viridiplantae > Streptophyta > Magnoliopsida > Asterales > Asteraceae > Rutidosis > Rutidosis leptorrhynchoides. The sequence goes on from NC_092334.1 coordinate 84,858,120, forward strand.
CGATTCTTGATCGTCACTTTATTCAACTCACGGTAATCAATGCACATACGCATACTACCATCTTTCTTCTTCACAAATAACACCGGAGCGCCCCATGGCGAAGCACTCGGTCGAATAAAACCCTTCTCGAGCAACTCTTGGGTTTGATTTAACAACTCTTGCATTTCCGTTGGTGCTAAACGATAAGGAGTTTTAGCAATGGGAGTAGCTCCTGGAACCAACTCAATATGAAACTCAACTTGTCTTTCCGCCGGAACACCCGGTAATTCGTCCGGAAAAACGTCTTCGAATTCAGTAACAACCGGAATTTCACGAATAGGTGGTGGCTCATTGCGAGTATCAACAACATGAGCAAGGAAAGCCATGCCACCGGTAACAACAAAACGACGTGCCCGTGCAAAAGTGCATATCGGCACCGGTCTCCTCCACTTATCACCATGAATAATTAACTCTCCCCCACTTAGAGTCTTCACACGAATAAACTTATCATGGCATGCAATATCGGCTCTATAACGATCGAGCCAATCCATACCAACGACAATATCAAAGTCGCCCAAGGTCATTGGAATAAGATCAATTTTAAAGGTTTCGGCACCAAAAACAACATCACAATTTTCACACACATCAACCACTAGCACCGTCTTGCCGTCCGCTATTTCGACTTCTATCGGACGACTTAACTTAGCTAACGGTCTATTAAGTTTAGGCACAAATTTAGGAGACACAAACGACAAATTTGCACCGCTATCGAAAAGAATCCTCGCCGGATTAGAATTAACCATGAAAGTACCTGAGACAACTTCGTTCGATTGTTTGGCTTCATCATTAGTCATCAAGTAGTTGCGACCCCTAGCCGTACCTGCCGCCTTCTCTAACCGCTTCACATTGTCGTTTCGCAAGTCGGGACACTCCGGCTTCTTAGGTCCTTCTTTGCCGCAATTAAAACAAGTGACTTTGTTTCCGAAAGATGGTTTCGGACACTCACGAGCCATATGACCCGGTTGCCCACAATTGTAGAACGTATAAGAAAACCCACCGGTAGTGCCCTTCTTTGCACTATTGACACTTTCGGCCCCCCTCTTGCTCTTGCTCTTCTTGCTTGAGGCGTTAGAGTAGCTAAAACCTTCAAACTTTCTTTTGGAAAACATGAAATCACTCTTTCTTGGAACCTCCGGCTCAAAACCCCGAGCCAACTCAAACAATTCATCAAAAGTCTTAGCCATACCCCGACTAATCTTCCCCTTGTACTCATCATTCAAAGTACGGTAGAAATCCTTCATGAGCTTATGATCATCACCAACATATTCAGGGCAAAAACTAGTCTTTGCCAAGAATGTGGACTTGAGGGTAACCAAATCCATGGAACCTTGTTGCAAATGGTGCAACTCGTCCCAGATTCTATCGAGGTCGGAAGAAGTTCGGTATTCTTTGAAAAACTCTTTCTTGAAGTCTTCCCAAGTCAAACCCATACATTGTTCTTCACCATACAAGTTGATTTTATCGTCCCACCACAACTTAGCTTCTTCGCGTAACATGCTAGAACCATACCTCGTCTTCTTTTTAGGAGGACATTCCGCGGTACGGAAAGTTCCCTCAATATCGGAGATCCAACATGTACTTTTTAAAGGATCCCGCACCCCATTAAACATCGGAGGTTGAGCATCCTTGAAGTTCTTGTAGTGGAAGTCCCGCCTTCCTTCGCCTCCTTCACCGCGAGGATAGATATTCCTAGCGTCAAGGGCCTCTTCGATAGTGGCCTTCATTCGTTCATTAATTAGATCGGTTATTTGCTCATCAACCGAATCTTGAAAGACCTTTCGGACGTACGTAAGAAAATCCGCTTTTAACTTTTTAAAGACGGCCTCAACCTTGGCCGAAAACTCGGCGTCCTCGCATGTACTTCCGTTATCATGATCGGGACCGTTTCTCGTCTTCATTCTATAAAACGAAATAGGTTAAACCACAAAAACGAAAGGACAATTACATGTGTATATACATATATGCCACACTACTCCATCTCGCTCAACAATCGTCGTACATTGCTTGTTTAACACGATTTGCGCCCGTAACAATGGTAGCTAGTCATTACTACGCGAGCACGTCACATTAACTCGTTAGTACAACGCCTATCTCGCTTGATGATTGCTAAACACAACACAAACAAATAGCGCATGATTAGTTCACATAAACCTATGCACTAACCATCCCAATCCGACCCAAAGTCCTACAAGTCCCGCATACACGCGCACACAAAAGTCTAAGTCTAGGAGCCTATCTCAAGTCACCTAAATCCCTTAGACCATGCTCTGATACCACTTGTAACAACCCAACCCGTTAACCAACCAAAAACGCGGAATAAAAAAAAAATTAAAACTGATCTGGAGGGTGCGCGGCGCGCACCACTGCATGTGCGCGGCGCGCACAAGGCCTGAGACAGTTCTGATCAAAATGTCCATTTTTCGCGAAAAGATCTTCGACTTCCCGACACTTTTAGACCGAATGCTTTTCACAACAAACTTATATATGTAAAACTAACACGAATCAAACATAAAAATGATGTTTTACAAGCGGGGCCCACACGACCCAAAATACAAGTTTAATACAAGTTTAGAGTTTCGACCACCAAAAAGTTTAAGTTCCAAACTACACAATGAGCATGGCGTTTGGGATTAAACTACCCAACTACCGGTCAAACTCCAAGAGCTACTAAAGCCAAAAGCGTCCCCTAGCATCAAGCGGGATCTCTAGTCCAATACGATGCCCTTACCCTTGTCCAAAACCGAACCTATAAAATGGTAAAGAACGAGAGGGTAAGCAAAGCTTAGTTGAAATGTCCCGTTCTTATTGATTAAAAACGTTCCATATTAATTGATTTCGTTGCGAGGTTTTGACCTCTATATGAGACGTTTTTCAAAGACTGCATTCATTTTTAAACAAACCATAACCTTTATTTCATCAATAAAGGTTTAAAAAGCTTTACGTAGATTATCAAATAATGATAATCTAAAATATCCTGTTTACACACGACCATTACATAATGGTTTACAATACAAATATGTTACAACAAAATAAGTTTCTTGAATGCAGTTTTTACACAATATCATACAAGCATGGACTCCAAACCTTGTCCTTATTTAAGTATGCGACAGCGGAAGCTCTTAATAATCACCTGAGAATAAACATGCTTAAAACGTCAACAAAAATGTTGGTGAGTTATAGGTTTAACCTATATATATCAAATCGTAACAATAGACCACAAGATTTCATATTTCAATACACATCCCATACATAGAGATAAAAATCATTCATATGGTGAACACCTGGTAACCGACAATAACAAGATGCATATATAAGAATATCCCCATCATTCCGGGACACCCTTCGGATATGATATAAATTTCGAAGTACTAAAGCATCCGGTACTTTGGATGGGGTTTGTTAGGCCCAATAGATCTATCTTTAGGATTCGCGTCAATTAGGGTGTCTGTTCCCTAATTCTTAGATTACCAGACTTAATAAAAAGGGGCATATTCGATTTCGATAATTCAACCATAGAATGTAGTTTCACGTACTTGTGTCTATTTTGTAAATCATTTATAAAACCTGCATGTATTCTCATCCCAAAAATATTAGATTTTAAAAGTGGGACTATAACTCACTTTCACAGATTTTTACTTCGTCGGGAAGTAAGACTTGGCCACTGGTTGATTCACGAACCTATAACAATATATACATATATATCAAAGTATGTTCAAAATATATTTACAACACTTTTAATATATTTTGATGTTTTAAGTTTATTAAGTCAGCTGTCCTCGTTAGTAACCTACAACTAGTTGTCCACAGTTAGATGTACAGAAATAAATCGATAAATATTATCTTGAATCAATCCACGACCCAGTGTATACGTATCTCAGTATTGATCACAACTCAAACTATATATATTTTGGAATCAACCTCAACCCTGTATAGCTAACTCCAACATTCACATATAGAGTGTCTATGGTTGTTCCGAAATATATATAGATGTGTCGACATGATAGGTCGAAACATTGTATACGTGTCTATGGTATCTCAAGATTACATAATATATAATACAAGTTGATTAAGTTATGGTTGAAATAGATTTGTTACCAATTTTCACGTAGCTAAAATGAGAAAAATTATCCAATCTTGTTTTACCCATAACTTCTTCATTTTAAATCCGTTTTGAGTGAATCAAATTGCTATGGTTTCATATTGAACTCTATTTTATGAATCTAAACAGAAAAAGTATAGGTTTATAGTCGGAAAAATAAGTTACAAGTCGTTTTTGTAAAGGTAGTCATTTCAGTCGAAAGAACGACGTCTAGATGACCATTTTAGAAAACATACTTCCACTTTGAGTTTAACCATAATTTTTGGATATAGTTTCATGTTCATAATAAAAATTATTTTCTCAGAATAACAAATTTTAAATCAAAGTTTATCATAGTTTTTAATTAACTAACCCAAAACAGCCCGCGGTGTTACTACGACGGCGTAAATCCGGTTTTACGGTGTTTTTCGTGTTTCCAGGTTTTAAATCATTAAGTTAGCATATCATATAGATATAGAACATGTGTTTAGTTGATTTTAAAAGTCAAGTTAGAAGGATTAACTTTTGTTTGCGAACAAGTTTAGAATTAACTAAACTATGTTCTAGTGATTACAAGTTTAAACCTTCGAATAAGATAGCTTTATATGTATGAATCGAATGATGTTATGAACATCATTACTACCTTAAGTTCCTTGGATGAACCTACTGGAAAAGAGAAAAATGGATCTAGCTTCAATGGATCCTTGGATGGCTCGAAGTTCTTGAAGCAGAATCATGACACGAAACAAGTTCAAGTAAGATCATCACTTGAAATAAGATTGTTATAGTTATAGAAATTGAACCAAAGTTTGAATATGATTATTACCTTGTATTAGAATGATAACCTACTGTAAGAAACAAAGATTTCTTGAGGTTGGATGATCACCTTACAAGATTGGAAGTGAGCTAGCAAACTTGAAAGTATTCTTGATTTTATGAAACTAGAACTTTTGGAATTTATGAAGAACACTTAGAACTTGAAGATAGAACTTGAGAGAGTTCAATTAGATGAAGAAAATTGAAGAATGAAAGTGTTTGTAGGTGTTTTTGGTCGTTGGTGTATGGATTAGATATAAAGGATATGTAATTTTGTTTTCATGTAAATAAGTCATGAATGATTACTCATATTTTTGTAATCTTATGAGATATTTCATGCTAGTTGCCAAATGATGGTTCCCACATGTGTTAGGTGACTCACATGGGCTGCTAAGAGCTGATCATTGGAGTGTATATACCAATAGTACATACATCTAAAAGCTGTGTATTGTACGAGTACGAATACGGGTGCATACGAGTAGAATTGTTGATGAAACTGAACGAGAATGTAATTGTAAGCATTTTTGTTAAGTAGAAGTATTTTGATAAGTGTATTGAAGTCTTTCAAAAGTGTATAAATACATATTAAAACACTACATGTATATACATTTTAACTGAGTCGTTAAGTCATCGTTAGTCGTTACATGTAAGTGTTGTTTTGAAACCTTTAGGTTAACGATCTTGTTAAATGTTGTTAACCCAATGTTTATAATATCAAAAGAGATTTTAAATTATTATATTATCATGATATTATGATGTACGAATATCTCTTAATATGATATATATACATTAAATGTCGTTACAACGATAAACGTTACATATATGTCTCGTTTCAAAATCATTAAGTTAGTAGTCTTGTTTTTACATATGTAGTTCATTGTTAATATAATTAATGATATGTTTACTTATCATAATATCATGTTAACTATATATATAACCATATATATGTCATCATATAGTTTTTTTACAAGTTTTAACGTTCGTGAATCACCGGTCAACTTGGGTGGTCAATTGTCTATATGAAACCTATTTCAATTAATCAAGTCTTAACAAGTTTGATTGCTTAACATGTTGGAAACATTTAATCATGTAAACATCAATCTCAATTAATATATATAAACATGGAAAAGTTCGGGTCACTACAGTACCTACCCGTTAAATAAATTTCGTCCCGAAATTTTAAGCTGTTGAAGGTGTTGATGAATCTTCTGGAAATAGATGCGGGTATTTCTTCTTCATCTGATCTTCACGCTCCCAGGTGAACTCGGGTCCTCTACGAGCATTCCATCGAACCTTAACAATTGGTATCTTGTTTTGCTTAAGTCTTTTAACCTCACGATCCATTATTTCGACGGGTTCTTCGATGAATTGGAGTTTTTCGTTGATTTGGATTTCATCTAACGGAATAGTGAGATCTTCTTTAGCAAAACATTTCTTCAAATTCGAGACGTGGAAAGTGTTATGTACAGCCGCGAGTTGTTGAGGTAACTCAAGTCGGTAAGCTACTGGTCCGACACGATCAATAATCTTGAATGGTCCAATATACCTTGGATTTAATTTCCCTCGTTTACCAAATCGAACAACGCCTTTCCAAGGTGAAACTTTAAGCATGACCATCTCTCCAATTTCAAATTCTATATCTTTTCTTTTAATGTCAGCGTAGCTCTTTTGTCGACTTTGGGCGGTTTTCAACCGTTGTTGAATTTGGATGATCTTCTCGGTAGTTTCTTGTATAATCTCCGGACCCGTAATCTGTCTATCCCCCACCTCACTCCAACAAATCGGAGACCTGCACTTTCTACCATAAAGTGCTTCAAACGGCGCCATCTCAATGCTTGAATGGTAGCTGTTGTTGTAGGAAAATTCTGCTAACGGTAGATGTCGATCCCAACTGTTTCCGAAATCAATAACACATGCTCGTAGCATGTCTTCAAGCGTTTGTATCGTCCTTTCGCTCTGCCCATCAGTTTGTGGATGATAGGCAGTACTCATGTCTAGACGAGTTCCTAATGCTTGCTGTAATGTCTGCCAGAATCTTGAAATAAATCTGCCATCCCTATCAGAGATAATAGAGATTGGTATTCCATGTCTGGAGACGACTTCCTTCAAATACAGTCGTGCTAACTTCTCCATCTTGTCATCTTCTCTTATTGGTAGGAAGTGTGCTGATTTGGTGAGACGATCAACTATTACCCAAATAGTATCAAAACCACTTGCAGTCCTTGGCAATTTAGTGATGAAATCCATGGTAATGTTTTCCCATTTCCATTCCGGGATTTCGGGTTGTTGAAGTAGACCTGATGGTTTTTGATGCTCAGCTTTGACCTTAGAACACGTCAAACATTCTCCTACGTATTTAGCAACATCGGCTTTCATACCCGGCCACCAAAAATGTTTCTTGAGATCCTTGTACATCTTCCCCGTTCCAGGATGTATTGAGTATCTGGTTTTATGAGCTTCTCTAAGTACCATTTCTCTCATATCTCCAAATTTTGGTACCCAAATCCTTTCAGCCCTATACCGGGTTCCGTCTTCCCGAATATTAAGATGCTTCTCCGATCCTTTGGGTATTTCATCCTTTAAATTTCCCTCTTTTAAAACTCCTTGTTGCGCCTCCTTTATTTGAGTAGTAATGTTATTATGAATCATTATATTCATAGATTTTACTCGAATGGGTTCTCTATCCTTCCTGCTCAAGGCATCGGCTACCACATTTGCCTTCCCCGGGTGGTAACGAATCTCAAAATCGTAATCATTCAATAATTCAATCCACCTACGCTGCCTCATATTCAGTTGTTTCTGATTAAATATGTGTTGAAGACTTTTGTGGTCGGTATATATAATACTTTTGACCCCATATAAGTAGTGCCTCCAAGTCTTTAATGCAAAAACAACCGCGCCTAATTCCAAATCATGCGTCGTATAATTTTGTTCGTGAATCTTCAATTGTCTAGACGCATAAGCAATCACCTTCGTTCGTTGCATTAATACACAACCGAGACCTTGCTTTGATGCGTCACAATAAATCACAAAATCATCATTCCCTTCAGGCAATGACAATATAGGTGCCGTAGTTAGCTTTTTCTTCAATAACTGAAACGCTTTCTCTTGTTCATCATTCCATTCAAATTTCTTCCCTTTATGCGTTAATGCAGTCAAGGGTTTTGCTATTCTGGAAAAGTCTTGGATGAACCTTCTGTAGTAACCAGCTAGTCCTAAAAACTGGCGTATGTGTTTCGGAGTTTTCGGGGTTTCCCACTTTTCAACAGTTTCTATCTTTGCCGGATCCACCTTAATACCTTCTTTGTTCACTATGTGACCGAGGAATTGAACTTCTTCCAACCAAAATGCACACTTTGAAAACTTAGCGTACAATTCTTCCTTCCTCAATACTTCTAACACCTTTCTCAAATATTCACCGTGTTCTTGGTCATTCTTTGAGTAAATAAGTATGTCATCAATGAAAACAATGACAAACTTGTCAAGGTATGGTCCACACACTCGGTTCATAAGGTCCATGAACACAGCTGGTGCATTAGTTAAACCAAACGGCATGACCATAAACTCGTAATGACCGTAACGTGTTCTGAAAGCAGTCTTTGGAATATCATCTTCTTTCACCCGCATTTGATGATACCCGGAACGTAAGTCAATCTTTGAATAAACAGACGAGCCTTGTAGTTGATCAAATAAGTCGTCGATTCTCGGTAGTGGGTAGCGGTTCTTGATGGTAAGTTTGTTCAACTCTCGGTAGTCGATACACAACCTGAATGTACCATCTTTCTTCTTGACAAACAAAACAGGAGCTCCCCACGGTGATGTGCTTGGTCGAATGAAACCACTCTCTAAAAGTTCTTGTAATTGGCTTTGCAGTTCTTTCATCTCGCTGGGTGCGAGTCTGTAAGGAGCACGAGCTATTGGTGCAGCTCCTGGTACAAGATCTATTTGAAATTCAACGGATCGATGTGGGGGTAATCCCGGTAATTCTTTCGGAAATACATCGGGAAATTCTTTTGCAATGGGAACATCATTGATGCTCTTTTCTTCAGTTTGTACTTTCTCGACGTGTGCTAGAACAGCATAGCAACCTTTTCTTATTAGTTTTTGTGCCTTCAAATTACTAATAAGATGTAGCTTCGTGTTGCCCTTTTCTCCGTACACCATTAAGGGTTTTCCTTTTTCTCGTATAATGCGAATTGCATTTTTGTAACAAACGATCTCCGCTTTCACTTCTTTCAACCAGTCCATACCGATTATCACATCAAAACTCCCTAACTCTACTGGTATCAAATCAATCTTAAATGTTTCGCTAACCAGTTTAATTTCTCGATTCCGACATATATTATCTGCTGAAATTAATTTACCATTTGCTAATTCGAGTAAAAATTTACTATCCAAAGGCGTCAATGGACAACTTAATTTAGCACAAAAATCTCTACTCATATAGCTTCTATCCGCACCCGAATCAAATAAAACGTAAGCAGATTTATTGTCAATAAGAAACGTACCCGTAACAAGCTCCGGGTCTTCCTGTGCCTCTACCGCATTAATATTGAAAACTCTTCCACGGCCTTGTCCATTCGTGTTCTCCTGGTTCGGGCAATTTCTAATAATGTGGCCTGGTTTTCCACATTTATAACAAACTACATTGGCATAACTTGCTCCGACACTACTTGCTCCGCCATTACTCGTTCCGACACCATTTGTTCCTTTCGTTCTATTAACCCCTGGTCCGTAGACCTCACACTTCGCCGCGCTATGACCATTTCTTTTACACTTGTTGCAAAATTTGGTGCAGAACCCCGAGTGATTCTTTTCACACCTTTGGCATAGTTGCTTCTGATTGTTGTTGTTGTTGCGGTTATTATTGTTGTTGGGATGATTGTTGTAGTTGCTGTTGTTGTTGTTGTTGTTGTTGTTGTTGTTGGGCCGTTTGTTGTAGTTGCGATTGATGTTGCGATTGTTGGGATAATTGTTGCGATTATTGTTGTAATTGCTGTTGTTGTTGTATTGGTGATTCTTATCACCGTTTTCCTCCCACTTTCTTTTGACTTGCTTCACATTGGCCTCTTCAGCAGTCTGTTCTTTAATTCTTTCTTCAATCTGGTTCACTAGTTTGTGAGCCATTCTACATGCCTGTTGTATGGAGGCGGGCTCGTGTGAACTTATATCTTCTTGGATTCTTTCCGGTAATCCTTTCACAAACGCGTCGATCTTCTCTTCCTCATCTTCGAATGCTCCCGGACACAATAGGCACAATTCTGTGAATCGTCTTTCGTACGTGGTAATATCAAATCCTTGGGTTCGTAACCCTCTAAGTTCTGTCTTGAGCTTATTGACCTCGGTTCTGGGACGGTACTTCTCGTTCATCAAGTGCTTGAATGCTGACCACGGTAGTGCGTACGCATCATCTTGTCCCACTTGCTCTAGATAGGTATTCCACCATGTTAACGCAGAACCTGTGAAGGTATGCGTAGCGTACTTCACTTTGTCCTCTTCAGTACACTTACTTATGGCAAACACCGATTCAACCTTCTCGGTCCACCGTTTCAATCCGATCGGTCCTTCGGTTCCATCAAATTCCAAAGGTTTGCAGGCAGTGAATTCTTTGTAGGTGCATCCTACACGATTTCCTGTACTGCTAGATCCAAGGTTATTGTTGGTATGTAGCGCAGCCTGTACTGCGGCTATGTTTGAAGCTAGAAAAGTACGGAATTCCTCTTCATTCATATTCACGGTGTGTCGAGTAGTCGGTGCCATTTCCTTCAAAATAGTTAAATGGAACAAGTTAATCATACAGAATATTAAGAGTAGTTAATAGTATTTCGTAGCATAATATGAACTCATTTATAAAAGCTTTTTCTTCATATTAGCGTTTTATAAGTTTAAATTCGGGTAGTACCTACCCGTTAAGTTCATACTTAGTAGCTAATATACAATTCAACTACTACAATTCTATATGAAAAACTGATTATAATAATATTTCGCGTTCAAACTTTTATACAATATTTTACAAACTTACAATACCGCTTATTTTACATAAAGCATGAAATATAGCACACAATAACTTTGATACAAGATAGTTGTGAAGACAATTCTAGCTAGTACACAAGTCGTTCAGCAAAGGCAATAAAGACACGTAATTCATACGTCCAGAAACAAGTCATGCATTCTGGTTTTACTAGGACTACTTCCCATCCTTGGTCTTGTGCAACATAACCGTTATGGCCGTTGATAAGACAGCGTGTTGTAACGTCATCAAAGGGACGAGGGTTACGTAATGTCCAACAGTCCCGTAATAATCTAAAAACCTCATTTCTTACCCCAATTACCGACTCCGTCACTTGTGGAAACGTTTTGTTTAATAGTTGTAGCCCGATGTTCTTGTTCTCACTTTGGTGAGAAGCGAACATTACTAATCCGTAAGCATAACATGCTTCTTTATGTTGCATGTTAGCCGCTTTTTCTAAATCACGAAGTCCAATATTCGGATATATTGAGTCAAAATAATTTCTTAACCCGTTGCGTAAAATAGCATTTGGGTTCCCCGCAATATATGCGTCAAAGTAAACACATCGTAACTTATGGGTTTCCCAATGTGATATCCCCCATCTTTCAAACGAAAGTCTCTTATAAACCAAGACATTCTTGGAACGTTCTTCGAATGTCTTACAAACTGATCTCGCCTTAAATAGTTGTGCCGAAGAATTCTGGCCGACTCTAGACAAGATTTCATCAATCATGTCTCCGGGTAGGTCTCTTAAAATATTGGGTTGTCTATCCATTTTGTGTTTTTAAACTGTAAAATAGACAAGAGTTAGATTCATAAAAAAAAATACTTATTAATACAAGCAATTTTTACATATATCATAAAGCATAAGAACACTATATTCCATATATTACACCACACGAATACAACTATCTTATTCCGACTCGCTCGTTTCTTCTTCTTCGGTTTTGGTTCGTTTTGCCAAGTTTCTAGGGATATATGATGTTCCCCTAATACGAGCCGTCGTTGTCCACATTGGTTTAGAAAAACCTGGTGGTTTAGAGGTTCCCGGGTCATTGTTACAACTTAAGGACTTCGGGGGTTGACGATACATATAAAGTTCATCGGGGTTGGAATTAGATTTCTCTATTTTTATGCCCTTTCCCTTATTATTTTCTTTTGCCTTTTTAAATTCAGTTGGGGTAATTTCTATAACATCATCGGAATTCTCGTCGGAATCCGATTCATCGGAGAATTGGTAATCCTCCCAATATTTTGCTTCCTTGGCGGAAACACCATTGACCATAATTAACTTTGGTCGGTTGGTTGAGGATTTTCTTTTACTTAACCGTTTTATTATTTCCCCCACCGGTTCTATTTCTTCATCCGGTTCCGATTCTTCTTCCGGTTCCGATTCTTCTTCCGGTTCCGACTCTTCTTCCGGTTCCTCTTCGGGAACTTGTGAATCAGTCCACAAATCATTCCAATTTACATTTGACTCTTCATTATTATTAGGTGAGTCAATGGGACTTGTTCTAGAGGTAGACATCTATCACATAATATCAAACACGTTAAGAGATTAATATATCACATAATATTCATATGTTAAAAATATATAGTTTCCAACAAAAATGTTAAGCAATCATTTTTAAAGAAAACACGGTCAAAGTCCAGACTCACTAATGCATCCTAACAAACTCGATAAGACACACTAATGCAAATTTTCTGGTTCTCTAAGACCAACGCTCGGATACCAACTGAAATGTCCCGTTCTTATTGATTAAAAACGTTCCATATTAATTGATTTCGTTGCGAGGTTTTGACCTCTATATGAGACGTTTTTCAAAGACTGCATTCATTTTTAAACAAACCATAACCTTTATTTCATCAATAAAGGTTTAAAAAGCTTTACGTAGATTATCAAATAATGATAATCTAAAATATCCTGTTTACACACGACCATTACATAATGGTTTACAATACAAATATGTTACAACAAAATAAGTTTCTTGAATGCAGTTTTTACACAATATCATACAAGCATGGACTCCAAACCTTGTCCTTATTTAAGTATGCGACAGCGGAAGCTCTTAATAATCACCTGAGAATAAACATGCTTAAAACGTCAACAAAAATGTTGGTGAGTTATAGGTTTAACCTATATATATCAAATCGTAACAATAGACCACAAGATTTCATATTTCAATACACATCCCATACATAGAGATAAAAATCATTCATATGGTGAACACCTGGTAACCGACAATAACAAGATGCATATATAAGAATATCCCCATCATTCCGGGACACCCTTCGGATATGATATAAATTTCGAAGTACTAAAGCATCCGGTACTTTGGATGGGGTTTGTTAGGCCCAATAGATCTATCTTTAGGATTCGCGTCAATTAGGGTGTCTGTTCCCTAATTCTTAGATTACCAGACTTAATAAAAAGGGGCATATTCGATTTCGATAATTCAACCATAGAATGTAGTTTCACGTACTTGTGTCTATTTTGTAAATCATTTATAAAACCTGCATGTATTCTCATCCCAAAAATATTAGATTTTAAAAGTGGGACTATAACTCACTTTCACAGATTTTTACTTCGTCGGGAAGTAAGACTTGGCCACTGGTTGATTCACGAACCTATAACAATATATACATATATATCAAAGTATGTTCAAAATATATTTACAACACTTTTAATATATTTTGATGTTTTAAGTTTATTAAGTCAGCTGTCCTCGTTAGTAACCTACAACTAGTTGTCCACAGTTAGATGTACAGAAATAAATCGATAAATATTATCTTGAATCAATCCACGACCCAGTGTATACGTATCTCAGTATTGATCACAACTCAAACTATATATATTTTGGAATCAACCTCAACCCTGTATAGCTAACTCCAACATTCACATATAGAGTGTCTATGGTTGTTCCGAAATATATATAGATGTGTCGACATGATAGGTCGAAACATTGTATACGTGTCTATGGTATCTCAAGATTACATAATATATAATACAAGTTGATTAAGTTATGGTTGAAATAGATTTGTTACCAATTTTCACGTAGCTAAAATGAGAAAAATTATCCAATCTTGTTTTACCCATAACTTCTTCATTTTAAATCCGTTTTGAGTGAATCAAATTGCTATGGTTTCATATTGAACTCTATTTTATGAATCTAAACAGAAAAAGTATAGGTTTATAGTCGGAAAAATAAGTTACAAGTCGTTTTTGTAAAGGTAGTCATTTCAGTCGAAAGAACGACGTCTAGATGACCATTTTAGAAAACATACTTCCACTTTGAGTTTAACCATAATTTTTGGATATAGTTTCATGTTCATAATAAAAATTATTTTCTCAGAATAACAAATTTTAAATCAAAGTTTATCATAGTTTTTAATTAACTAACCCAAAACAGCCCGCGGTGTTACTACGACGGCGTAAATCCGGTTTTACGGTGTTTTTCGTGTTTCCAGGTTTTAAATCATTAAGTTAGCATATCATATAGATATAGAACATGTGTTTAGTTGATTTTAAAAGTCAAGTTAGAAGGATTAACTTTTGTTTGCGAACAAGTTTAGAATTAACTAAACTATGTTCTAGTGATTACAAGTTTAAACCTTCGAATAAGATAGCTTTATATGTATGAATCGAATGATGTTATGAACATCATTACTACCTTAAGTTCCTTGGATGAACCTACTGGAAAAGAGAAAAATGGATCTAGCTTCAATGGATCCTTGGATGGCTCGAAGTTCTTGAAGCAGAATCATGACACGAAACAAGTTCAAGTAAGATCATCACTTGAAATAAGATTGTTATAGTTATAGAAATTGAACCAAAGTTTGAATATGATTATTACCTTGTATTAGAATGATAACCTACTGTAAGAAACAAAGATTTCTTGAGGTTGGATGATCACCTTACAAGATTGGAAGTGAGCTAGCAAACTTGAAAGTATTCTTGATTTTATGAAACTAGAACTTTTGGAATTTATGAAGAACACTTAGAACTTGAAGATAGAACTTGAGAGAGTTCAATTAGATGAAGAAAATTGAAGAATGAAAGTGTTTGTAGGTGTTTTTGGTCGTTGGTGTATGGATTAGATATAAAGGATATGTAATTTTGTTTTCATGTAAATAAGTCATGAATGATTACTCATATTTTTGTAATCTTATGAGATATTTCATGCTAGTTGCCAAATGATGGTTCCCACATGTGTTAGGTGACTCACATGGGCTGCTAAGAGCTGATCATTGGAGTGTATATACCAATAGTACATACATCTAAAAGCTGTGTATTGTACGAGTACGAATACGGGTGCATACGAGTAGAATTGTTGATGAAACTGAACGAGAATGTAATTGTAAGCATTTTTGTTAAGTAGAAGTATTTTGATAAGTGTATTGAAGTCTTTCAAAAGTGTATAAATACATATTAAAACACTACATGTATATACATTTTAACTGAGTCGTTAAGTCATCGTTAGTCGTTACATGTAAGTGTTGTTTTGAAACCTTTAGGTTAACGATCTTGTTAAATGTTGTTAACCCAATGTTTATAATATCAAAAGAGATTTTAAATTATTATATTATCATGATATTATGATGTACGAATATCTCTTAATATGATATATATACATTAAATGTCGTTACAACGATAAACGTTACATATATGTCTCGTTTCAAAATCATTAAGTTAGTAGTCTTGTTTTTACATATGTAGTTCATTGTTAATATAATTAATGATATGTTTACTTATCATAATATCATGTTAACTATATATATAACCATATATATGTCATCATATAGTTTTTTTACAAGTTTTAACGTTCGTGAATCACCGGTCAACTTGGGTGGTCAATTGTCTATATGAAACCTATTTCAATTAATCAAGTCTTAACAAGTTTGATTGCTTAACATGTTGGAAACATTTAATCATGTAAACATCAATCTCAATTAATATATATAAACATGGAAAAGTTCGGGTCACTACATTAGTGAATGCAATAATTATACGAATACATATATAATTATACCTACTTGCATACACTTACACAAACCGCAAACATGCTAACAACACAATTAGCTTATCGTCACATTAACAAGCTATAATCTCCAATACCACAAGCTAGCAACAACCGCATAATAATATAACTCGAAATGATATAATATGCTTACAACACAAGTAACCATGGTCGACCAATAGTACAAGGGAACGACGCTCGCGAAAACGCCATCGGTGTTCATAACATCCATTAGGGCACTTAACACCTCGCACCACTAACCCCTAGGGTGGCACCTTAACACCTCGGCACATCACCCCGAGTGGCATCTTAACACCTCGATGCAACACTCATTATTTTACGGAGTGGTGTCTTAACACCTAGATACTACACTCCTAGGTGGCATCTTAACACCTCGATGCTACACCCGAGTGGCATCTTAACACCTCGATGCTACACCCTTCACGTGAAATGTGGTGTCTTAACACCTCGACACTACACCTTTCACGCTACAACAAATAGATACATTATATACATACGCATATAATTATTCCACTCACCTTAACAATTAGATGACGATTTCAACCTCCACAAGCTTCAAAGCAAAGTACCTAATATAATAAGTACTTGATCAACACACAAGCTAAGTGGACTCAATACTAACACTTACACATGAGCATTTAATGACTTAATGTATTAAATCGCCCATTTATACCAAAACCGCCCAATTAAAGTCAAGACCACCACTAATCACTTTAAAGCTAGTGATTAAGGTCCAACAACACCAACTAATACATAATTAGGGTAATTCATACCCATCTTTCCAAACTAGGTCAATTTATTACCCAAATAACCATTTTAAGACAACACACCCATTTCGGGTCATCCACTAACTAACCAACACCCATTTACTAAATAACTAGGTGTGTTAGCAATTAACTCACCAATTAGGGTTCATAAACATCATTTAATACTTTGAAACCCTAGACTAGTCACCAATTAGTATTCAAGACTCAATTTTACCCAAGAACACCCAAAATCACCAATAATGGGTTTTGTGTTCATCATTTACTCAAACCCTAACCCTTACACTAAATCAAAGTAAGGAAAATAAAATTAGAACATACCACAACGAAGCTAGAGATAAGATGAACGACTTTAATGCTTGAACTTTAACCCAAAACAAGCTCCTTCCTCTTGGATTTAAGTCTTCTCTCTCAAAAATCACAATCTCTCTCTAGAATTAAAGTTAAAGTGATAAGGTTGTTGATAATGGAGTAATGGTGCTCCCCAAACTGACCTATCTGTCTTTAACCCGTCCATAAGTGAATTAACCAAAATGCCCATCAAAATATCTGATTTAAAAAGCTGGAACCCGGCTACAGTAAGGGGTGCGCGACGCGCTCCCTTTAGTGTGCGCGGCGCGCACTAGGCTCAGCTCACTCAGTAACTTCTGTTTAACTGCACAACATCACCCACACTCTATGTAACATAATTACACTGTTGTACAAACTGATTAGGGTCTTACAATTCATCAAAGCTCTTCACCACGTTCACACTAATTTTCTCTTGATAGTTATCATTCAAGATTCGATAGAAATCTTCTTTCAACATTTTATCATTCCCGACATACTCCGGGCAAAATTGGGTCTTGGACAAAAACCCGGATTTGAGAGTGTTCAAATCCATAGACCCTTGCCTCAAGGAACGTAGCTCGTCCTTAAGCCTAGTAAGATTGGCCGAAGTTCGGTATTCATCGAAAAACTCCACCTTGAATTCATCCCATGTGAACTCCATGCATTGTTCTTCGCCATAAAGTCGGATCTTCGCGTCCCACCACAATTTAGCATCACCTCTTAACATACTACAACCATATCTCGTCTTTTTATCAAGAGGGTATTCACACGTACGAAAAGCCTCCTCCATATCGGAGATCCAACGGGCACTCTTAAGTGGGTCCCGTTCACCATCGAAGGTGGGAGGTTGAGAGTCCTTGAAATTCTTATAGAAGAAGTCCCGTCTCCCCACATTATCCTCTTGAAGAACGGCCTTAACTTGCTCCTTTACCACATTGACTAGTTGCTCGTCAATCGTATCTAGGAACATCTTTTTAACATCTTCGAGAAACTTCACTTTTTTACGTTTAAAGATGGCCTCAACTTTGGCCGTGAACTCAACGTCCTCACTCGTACTTCCATCATTGGTGTCGTGTCCATTTCTCATCTTCATTCTATAAAACGGAAAAGATTTAAACAACGAAACGAAAGGACTTAACACATATGTATATACATATACACCACACTACCCCATCTTGCTCAACAATCATCGTACATCGCTTGTTTGACACGATTTGAACCCGTAACAATGGTAGCTAATCATTGTTACGCGAGCACGTCGCATTAACTTGTTAGTACAACGTCTATCTCGCTTGATGATTGCTAACACAACACAAAATAATTAGCGCAAGGTTAGTTCACATAAACCTAAGCACTAATCAACTCCCGATCCGACCCGTCTCCTACAAGTCCCGCATAAAGCGCATACACAATTAAGTCTAAGTCTAGGCACCTATCTCAAGTCGCCTAAATCCCTTAGACCATGCTCTGATACCACTTGTAACAACCCAAACCAAACCACGAACAAACCCGCTTAAAATGTCAAAAAAAATAATATTATTTTTGCTATTCAGCTGGTGGCGCGACGCGCCAGGCATTCGCGCGACGCGCAGAATGGCCTGGGCAGCCCGTTGTCTCCGAAAGTCAAAATCACGAAAATGTCTGACCTTTTCCCGGCATAATTAGACAAAACGCTTTCAACCACAAATTCATATATGTAAAACTAACACATTCCATTAATAAAATTAGTTTTACGAAGCGGGGCCCACACGACCCAAATTACATGTTTAATACATAATCATGAGTTTCGACCACCAAAAAGTTTAAATGCCAAACGACTCAACGAGCATGGTGTTTGGGGTTAAACTACCCAAGTCTCGGTCAAACTCCAAAAAGCCAACACTTCTAAAAAGGCATCCCCTATCAACAAAGCGGGAACTCTACTCCAAAATAATGCCCTTACCCTTGTCCACAACCGAACCTATAAAAAGGTAAACAACGAGAGGGTAAGCAAAGCTTAGTGAATGCAATAATTATACATATACATATATAATATATCTACTTGCAAACACTTACACAATATCGTACACAAGCTAGCAATTCGACAACCATGCAAAACATTATGCATATACCAATAACCGCAATTCACATTGAGCTAGCAATAACAAAAGCATATAGTTCATAATTAAATATGCTAATACACAATTCATACAACCATGGTTAACCAATCGTAATAGGAATGGTACTCAAATTTCCCATCGGTGTTCATAACAACCGTTAGTGCACAACACATATATCACTAACCCTTGGACAACACATATCCGTTTATAAAATCGTTAGTGTACAACACATATAACACTAAATTGGACAACACATATCCATTCATAAATCATTAGTGTACAACACATATAACACTAAATTGGACAACATATATCCGTTCATAAATCATTAGTGTACAACACATATAACACAAAATTGGACAACATATATCCGTTCTTAAAACCGTTAGCGTACAACGCATATATCACTAACTTAGACAACACATATCCATTTCTACAAGTAAACACATCATATACGTACATGTATATTTATTCCACTCACCTTACGCCTTCGGTGAATCAATAAACCAAGCTTGAATCTTCAAGGTAACGCACATATTATAATGTACATATAATCAATCAACCATTCAAGTTGGTCAAACTCACAACACTCACCATTACTAGGTCATTTTGACCCATTTGGTCACTTAACCCTAAAATCGGGTCAACTCACACCAAAACCCTAATATTAGCCAAGATAGGTTTAAAACACACTTCAACACAAGGTTTATGCATTAATCACAAACATTAACTAACTTAGGTCCATTTTGACCCATTTGACCAATTTAAGGTCAACACACCCATTTCGGGTCATCCACTAATCCACACATCACCCATTTACACATATATAGGTGTGCTAACAATTTACTAACTAATTTGAGTTCGTAAACATCAATTTAACACTTTGAAAACCCTAGTTAGTCATCTTTGAGTCTACATGACCCAAATTCACCCAAAACACCCAATTCACCAACAAATGGGTTTTAAGTTCATCACTTACCCCAAACCCTAACCCTTAATCAAATTAAAATCAAGAAATCAAGATTAGAGCATACCACTACCACCAAAACGTAGCTAGAGGAAAGATGAACAACTTTAATGCTTGCACTTAGACCCGATTCAACCTTCTTCTTCTTTGTTTTGAGCTCTCTCACTCTAGAAAAACCTTCTCTCTCTAAAATTGAATGGATGAGGTTGAAGTAGATGGAAATGGAGTTAATGAGGCTCCACCAACTGGTCTAAAGCCTTAAAGTCGGATTCCTTGTGATTTTACCAATTTGCCCTCAAAATATCTAAATAAAGAAAAAAAAAAAGGAATCTGTCACAGTGCATCGGCGCGGCGCGCCATATGGCCTCGCGGCGCGCAAAACTCCCAGACCAGAATCGGTCTCTTTTTTTTAGATATGTACAACAAAACCCCACTTCAAGCATCTTAATTACACTTATGTACACGACAAATAAACGGGTCTTACACAATCTATAGCTAATAGGTCTAAAGTCATTGAATCTAACCAGATTAGAGACCTTAGGAATTAGTAAGATGAATGAGCTATTACAGCCTCTCAAAAAATTACCAAAGGTGGCAAATTCATTGAGACTCAAGAATCTTCCGAAACTTAAAAAGAGTATTAAATATTCTTTTACGAATATGAATTGTAGTACAATAGGCGGATATGGGTAGATTTCAATTACACTTGGAATAGCATGTTGTTGAGACACTTTAAAGAATCAAACAGATCCTCATAGTTAAACTGCCATGGGAAACTATAACAACCCTCAGATTTCCATACTTGAAATGACTATTTTACCGATAGGGTTTCTGCATGCTTATTAATATTGAAATTAATAAGTAAATACTCTACTTTAATACAACATTGACTAGATATTTATTTTTGGACAACACAATATATTAATTAAAGTTTATATTATTTATATAATTAACTTTAGTTAATATTAAGAGCATTAAAATTAATGTGTGACTACGTGTTAGTACATTCCTATGTATAACGTTTTTATTCGATGAATCGTCTCGGATTCCAAACCAACGATTATATATTCGTGATTTTCAAATCCAAATTCTTTTATGTGACATTCCTATGTCAATTAAAATAATAAAATATTTCTATATTTTATTTCTTGGATTATTATCCTCCCCGGATATCTATATCACGCAATGTTCTATTTATCGGATCGAGTTTGTTGTATCGTCCGGGCCAACTGTTGCATATTATATGTCTACGTTACTCCTAGTTTCGTACTTCTTACCCCTTATTACTATCTTGGTCACCACCTCAATTTAAGAAATCTTTTTTTTTAATGGGGTATAGTATAATAACCTCTAATTAAGTTACATAAGTCTAAATACAAAAGTTTAATATTAATGTGATATAAATGTAAATTTTATACATCGGTAATCTTGATGTGTAAATTAATATCCAATTAAACTTAATCAAATAAGTTATAGGAATTACTATCGTTAATGTGTTTATATTACTTAAGTCTGAAATTAAAAATAACAAATGATAATGATATGTATACGTATTTAAAAGTGGGCTACAAGTAAAATAACAAATACACTCATATGTTGTTTCAAATTTAAAACGAGAAGATTTAGTGAAATTAGTAACTTCCGTATTTTTATACAGTTAAAATATAAGATAATCAAGTAAAGTTAATTGAGATATATATGGACTCTAAGGGCCTGTTTATTTTTAGCTTAATTGAAATTATTGTTCTGAAGGGATTATTCGGTCACCACCCTACCTTGTTTACTTTTGACTTAATTTTTTGAGCCATCTATATAGGAAGCTTTATGATTAATGCAGAAAAGAGCTGTTGTCCCCATATGGCCATTTGATTTCCACCTTTACCCATTTCATGATTTCATCTTCACAGCCCCAAAAAACAAAAAACCTCAACTAGTAAACTAAAAATAACAACAATCAAAATTCATCATCATCTTCAAACAACCCTCTGGTCGCCGTCACTTGTTCCTCCGGTGCCGTCACTTTCTCCTCTGGTAGTTGCCTCGTGCTTCTCTAAGGTTGAAGTTATTATATATGATGATGAAGATTAAACACTAATTAAGAATTGAAAGTTGTGGTGGGTGTTATAAAAATGGTTGATTTGGTTTTAAGGTTGGTTGCGAAATCGGGTCAATTTTTTTCATGTTTACTTCATAAAAAATGGATGAGAAAAGAGTAATTAGGTGGCGATAGCATGAGATCATAAATATTTTAACAAACTGGAAATTATTGCTTGTCATTAGGGAGATGCTATAAGCTGTAAATGAATATGGAATTGGGTTTTAAAGAAGAAAGTGTGGAAGTATCTAGAGACATATTTATTTATTACACAGATGGTGGATTCCGTATCGATAGTAATTATTTATTACAACAATTACAATTTATTTGCAATTATAATAATAATTATAATTATTACAATACAAATTATATTAACTTATAACAAAAATAATAATAATAATAATTATAATTATACATATAATAAAAGATAGTATACGGATTATTTAAATTAAAAATATATTGTTTAGGGGTAAAATAGTCATTTTTATCATTCAGTCCGTTTATTCAGTCTAAAAAGTAAACAACAATAATTTTTCGCTGATCATATCCATACTGCTATCTATATCCATACTACCATCTATATCCTTACAAAACTTAATGTAAAAAAAAGTAAACAGGCCCTAATTTGTATTTGGAAACAAATTCGGAAGTCTACTAAATCAAATTATATCGCCAACTTAATTTACAACTTAATTTAGCCTCTCTTTATATACATATATGAACTAGATGATTTACTCGTTCACCAAAATAAATTACGAATCACAAATATAAACATATAGATTTTATAGAACACAAACGTACACCTACGGCTGGAAACGCAAACAAGAACGGAGGCTTTCGACTTTGCTCGATCGGTTATAACTCGGTTTCGTTTCAAGGTAAATCAAAAACCAAACTAAAATTTTAATATGTAAATCGTATTTACTAATCATGTAGTGTTCAAAGGATTAACCGGAACTTACAATAGATCGTTAAACTTACAATTTTTGTTACGTTGTCGGGCGGGTCGGGTATTGAATGATCACTTTGGGTAACAATCGAGATATAAGAACTTATATCAATACACTATAAGTTGTATTGGAACTAATTTCATGTAATTAGTTGGAATCTCATTAAACGAACTTTAACAAAAATAGAAGTAAAGGTCTCAAAGTAATACTTTGTTTCGTGTTTCTCGATACGAATAAGAATTTGCAAAGAACATAATGATATTAAAATGTGTACATTGGGTCCATGACTACATAGTTTATTAACAAAAAAATAAAAAAATAAACGAGTAGATTGAATACTCTATTTTGGATCGGATTTCGTCTTAGTAAATTTTCTTACTGATATGTACAAATTATGGGTAGTCTTCATATTATGGGTAGCGCACTTGTACTTTTTCTGAAAAGCTGAAACGAAATTACTGAAATGTCAAAACGACATCGGTCGCCACGAGTCACTCAAATTGAGTTTGGTCCTGAAAATTTTTGTATAGTCTCTTTGTGGTAAAAACTAACATTTGGCATTGGCCGTTTTTCATGTTAGGTCCCACTGAGTTTTATAAAAATTCCCAAAGTGGACAGTTTAGGCATTTTTACAATATTTTTGAGTTTGTAATTTTTCTAAGTCATTAAATTACTAATACTAATATTATGATAATATGATTTTAAAATGAGTATAAATAAGTTTTAAAGATTGTTTTGAGTCTTGTTGACTTTCAACGCTGATAGTTGACTTTTGGGTTGACTTTTCAGTTGACTTTTTCATTTGACTTTTGTTTGACTTAAGTGGACTTTCTAAATAAAGAAACTTTTAAAAATAGAAACTTACTATAAAAAGAAACTTACCTAAAATAGAATATTTCTAAAAGTGAAAACTTACTAAAAATAGAAAGTGTGTGAAATACTTTAACTTATTCAAATCTTTTGTCACATAATTCCAAAACCACTTCAAGCACTAGGACTATCATACAATGACATGACATAAGTTAGATATATTCTGACCTATCATATTATTTAGGTTGGAGTCTAGATCACTCTTGATCTTCATTATTCACGTACTTGTTATATCTTCTCCTGCTATTTTAAGGTGAACTTCATAGCCCCACTTTTTAACTATGTTTATATACTTGTTTTGAACTTTTGGGGTGAGACACATGCTTGCTTTCAAACTGTTTTACGCTTAGACACGAGTACTCAAACTTTATTCTGATTAGTTCAAACTGTGCTAACATGCTTTGATTCATGCTAAATCCCTACCATGATATCGTTAATTGCTACGTATAAAGGCAAGCTTAGTTATTGTGAATAGCGCTATTGAGGGTGACGTCTCTATCCGGATGACCGTTGGTCAATGGATACATAATAATGATGCATGACACGAACGTGATGTGTTTAGGGTAACTTATGGTTAGTATCGATATCATATACACCAGCACTACTACCGAACTGATTAAACTTTATAACTAAATCTTGTGGTCTAAAAACTTGTTATAATTATTAAACCTATGTTGTTCACTCAACCATTTTGGTTGACATTTTAAACATGTTTTGTCTCAGGTGAAGATTGCTAAAGATTATTTGCTATTTGAACTTTGCTGCTTTTGGAGTCCGCATTTAAACATTCATATTATTGCATTAAAACATTAAAGTTTACAATTGTAATGAATTAATACTTTCTGCTGCTTTAATACATTGGTTATCAGTTAAAACGTCTCATATAGAGTCGTTCTCGTTTATACATACTTGTGTTTTGATATTGTGAAGTCATATTTCCCCGGCCCTATTTGGGGGTATGACAGAAACCCTTTCCAGCAGGAATAGTAGCATTTCTCCGAACATCAACTTCGAAACGCTCTTCAACACACCTAGTCTCAGTGAAACACCCTTATATTTGGATTCCCATAGCCCATAAACATTCCAGGTACAGCTTTAGGATTGAATTTTCCTCCAGCGTATCGTATCATGATTGTACACGGTGCACCAAAGGGTTCCAGAGGTTTAATGTTAGGCTTCCTCTTGTGTAGAAGATCATGCACGTCTTTCCATGTCTCTTAATCACCAGCACTAGATTAATTATATAACAAGTTGTAGCAACTGCCTCACTCCAAAAGTTAACTGGTAGACCTGAATCCGCGAGCATAGTTCTAGTTTCAATTAATGCTCAATTAATGCTCTGTTTCATCTTTCTGCCATGCAATTAGATTGCGAAGTATATGGCGGAGTGAATTTTTGTTGAATTCCTTTCTCACTCCAGAAACTTTCCATATGTTGATTTTTGAATTCAGTGCCATTACCTGTGCGAATCCTTCTGACTTTCAGCTTGTACAATGTCTCCAACTTTAAACTCAATAGCCTGATTTGCTCAAACGTATTAGAATTGTTCTTTAGCATCAAGTACTCATCAGTCACTACCAAACAATAAAAATCTCCAGAGATACTTTTACGGCTAATGGGACCAAAGAGATCTATATGTAGCAGCTCTCGAGGAATGTTGTTAGAATGATGTTTCTTGAATGCGTGCGACTTTTTCGACTCCTTACCCTTCCTACACGGAAGACAAACCTCGGGAATCTGAAAGTTTTTAACATTAACTCCCTTAACAAGCCCATCATGAACAAGAGTATTCATCTTGTGCAAACTCAAATGACTGATACGCCTATACCATGATATCCACTCCTATTCGGTAGCTTTCGACACAAACGCTTGATGACATGTTGCAGCTTTCACTTGAGTCTTTGACATATCCAAAATATAAAGACATTTACATCTCGGAGCAGTCATGAGAATCATATCTTCTAGTATCACAAACTCTTTCTTTAAAATATAACACCTCTTGTCATCAAAAGCAACTTTATGTTTCTTGTCAGTCACTTGAGATACAGATAGCAGATTATTCAACTCCACATCTGCTTCACAAAGTTCACCTTGTCAAAACTCACATTCGCATTAGAAATTACACCTTGAGTAGAAATATATCTATTCAATGACTTGATGTTAGAAAGTAAGGATATGTTTCCTGTCATGTGTCGGGACACTCCACTATCGACAATCCAGGTATTGTTGCGTGAATCGTAGGCGACCTGCACAAAAAGAAAAAAAGATTAGTTTGAGAGGTACAATCATGTACTAATGGCAATGGGTTTCCCGTCGACAACAACAACCTTCAAATCCACCCATTGACCCTTATATCCTGAAGGACCCTCAGAATTTCGAGTATCATTTCTCTCGGGGTTTAGTTTCCTAACTTTATTTTTAGGAACACGTTTCTTATAATAATCATCGGTTTAAAAACCTTTGCTTTTATCTAACATCACAGGTGGAAATGTTTTCACAGGTGAAGTTGATCTGCTTCTGTAAGAACGGTTTAGATTCAAATCAACTATCATGTGTGGTGTTTGCCAACCCAATGGACAATTAACCGCTTTATGTCCAGCCTTCTCACAGTTAAAACAATATTTATACTCAGCAAAATGACCACGATTATCAGAACTTAAAGAATGAGTTCTTCTAACTGGTGACATATTATATTGATTTCTAGGGGGCGTGGGTTTCATCTTAGGAGGCGTGATTGCACTTTCCTCTTGCTTCGTCGACTGTCGGTGCCTAGGTAGCACATACTTAGGTACACTGCTAGTCTTAGGACCCTCACTCTTAGTTAATTACTTAGATGGCGAACTATAAATATTCTCAATCTCCAAATTATGTCCTTGTTGATACTTAACAAGTGTTTGCAGTGTAGTTTTCTCCTTTGAGTTTCTAGGTTCCTCTACAGACCTAGGTCTTAAGCTTCTATATGCACTATCCTTATCATCATGCTGAGGGTTTTTCAGAATAGTAATGGGTTTGGATTTCTGTGGAACTACCTTAGGAACCTCTCTTACTTCACCCTCGTCTTCTGAATCTGTCTTACCGTCCTCTACTATACCATCAACAAATTCAGGGGACTTCTCTTGATTTTATTTCACAGGCTTAAGACTCTCGGCCTTATCCGTCTCTAAAGGTTCATGTGCAATGACCTCATTACGAGTCTGATTCAGATTCCGACTCTGAACTGGATTCGTCAGTGGAAGCATCCGCTCTCTCTTGGTTCACCTGAATCCCAGTTATAGATAACTTAGCCATATTCAAATCTTTCCCAACCTTCTCGGACTTCTCAGCAATAACACTCACAACCGGCTCTTCATCCTAAACTGTATCTACCTTAATTGAATCACATTCACCGGCAGACTCATCTTTCACACATTTACTACAATCAAATCGCAATCCTAATTCATCATCCGTTGATGACGAGCTACTTTCATCAGTCAACACATCATCATCATTGTGTCTATCAAACTTGAATTTCTCACAAACTCTCTTGTTCAAAAACCTCTATGAATCCGTCTAACCAATTCATAAGCTCTTTCAAACTCTAGCTTCGGATTTGCACACATAGCACTTGCAGTCATTGGCTTTTCCAATGCGTCCAGCTCGTTCCCTCTCACTTATCTCAAGTTCAATTTCCTTTTCTGAATTCTCTACTCTCACCACATTCTCATATTCAATTGACCAATCAAATCCCTCATCAGCATAGTTAAAATTCAAAGCTTTCGATTGATCACCCTTCGCATTATTCTTGGTCGCTTCCTCATGGGCACTGTATACCTGGTTTTGGTTTCCCTAACCTGATTGTGAAAACTGGACTTCGGTGGCCTGGTGCAAGTTCTCTTAGAGTGACCTAGTTCATCACAATTATGGCATCTCACCTTTGACATTTCAAAACCAAACTTTGTATTCTTGGAGACACTCAAATTCTTCTGACCAGTTCTCTTTAAGTATATCCCCGCTCTTCTTACTACACTCCCCATGGCCCATAAGATGTCCAACTTTTCAAGTTCATCCTCATCAATCTGATCATAATCTTCAGCTTCAAGATGAGCATTTCCAATATGTCCACTAATCATGTCGTTGTAAGAGTTCACCACCATAGACACAAGTGCCATATCCTCCTTAATAAGTTCTAAGGGCCTTTTCCTGATGTTATTAGTCTTCAGAGTACTGGAGTTAGCCTCTTGACTGGATGGAGAACAACTAGTCCCTACTGTCTGATTTGCAGGTGACTGATAAATTACAGTCTGAATAGGATGCGGAGAACTCTGTGACAAATCACTAGAAACAAACGTTATTTGCAAAGGAGCATGAGTTTTAGCAGATCCTGAGGTGACAACCTTATAAAGTGGGGGGTTATGTGGCTTGTCAAGACGCTTCCTCTTGGTGTTAATGTCCAAGCTTTTCTCCATCAGTTTAGTAAATGATGCTAATGTGAGATTTGTATTGGAAGCCAAGGCCTTTGATTCCACTTGCTCTATAAATATTTCTCACTTTTCAGGTAACACTTCTTAAAGTATCTTTATCGCCTTAGTCTCGGTCACCTCAACACTATAATTATTCATCTCAGAAATAAAATGACGGTACTTAATAACGGTATCTACCAAACTTTCATTGTCAAGAGTAGCAAATGATTTCCACTCTTACTTCAACAACTTTCCTTTCTTTGCACGATAAGTTGAATTACCTCCTGTTGTGGATTGAAGTGCATTCCAGAGAGCATGTGAAGTCTTGTTACTCTGAAACTAATGGTAGATTTCCTTAGATAATCCCTGAGTAATTTGTGCATAACACTTACACTCCAAACCATAATCCTCTCTTTCCTGTTGACTGAACTCATGGGTTTCCTTCTTCACACCATTAGTACATGATGGGCATTCGTATTCAGTGATTATCTTTTCCCACAAACGTGTTTCAACCTCATTCAGATGTATGGTAAATCTTGATATCCGATGGGTAAAATCATTTAAATCATCGAGCAGAGGAACCCGAGTGGAACTTCCTGATTCATTCTCAGACAAAAGCAGTTTCTGTATGCCCGGCGTAATTGTCGTGGAGAAGTTAGTGTTTATGTATGTGGATGGTTTAGACATTGTTCAAAAATTAAAAACTGTTAGCCAGTCGGTCGGTTGTCCAAGTCAAACGATTGATTGTCACATTGTCGGTCGGTTGTCCAAGTCAAACGATTGAATGTCACATTTTCGGTAGTTCGTCACAAGTCAAACGGTTGGCAGCCTCTTACACTTCTCAATTGGTATTACTATTTCAATCGGTCGACTGTCTAACTCAAACGGTGATGGTCTTACTCAATCCATCGATGGTCTGACTCAAACGGTCGATGGTCAAACTAAGGCTCAGTCGGTCAATTGGTCTGACAAACGGTTGAAACTTACTACTCAATCGGTCGACAGAAGAACTCAGTTGGTCGATTGCGTTATTGACTGCAGCAGGTTACGAAAACTAGGCTTTTCACAAAACTCGATCTAACCACCTATATTTGACGAAATAACACAAACCACAACGTATAGGCTCTAAGGAATACCATAGAGAGTACCCTAAAACAATAAAAACACAAACTTTAACTTGTAAACTTACGGATTTAACCCAAAATTTCGATTTTCACCAAAAACCCACAAAACACAATAACAATTTTTTTTTTAAACGACTATTTCAAGGACTCCGGCTCTGATACCACTTTGTTGACGTTGTAAACGAATCTTAGAATAAATCTAACTTAATCTAAAGGCGGAATACAATAGACCTAGGCTTAATCGAATAACGGTTTGGTCACGGGACCAAATAACTCGAACCTAAACCTAAATCTAGATTAGAATGGCACCTAGAATGTGCTATTTCATGGGTTGGAGGTAGGAGACAATAGCAGACCAGACCAGTTGGGCACGATTAGGGTTCGTTAAGGGGTGTAAAAACAATGAATGAAAACTGAAACCCATTATATACTGTCTGCAGCGATAGTCGGTCGACTGACTCCGTCAGTCGGTCGACTGTCTGGTATAGTCGATCGTTGATCAACTTACACCGACCTTACACTGTCAACCGACAGTGTCTTCAGTCGGTCAACTATCTCTTACATTTGATCGACTGTCTGGTCAGTTTAACTATTGATTAAACATTCACGGACAATACCAAACGTTCGATAGTCACAATACAAAGTTCAAGGTTACATGACTGAAATACACAATAACTTTCATATAAATAGGGATTACAAATATGCACTAACACGCATGCTAGTTGCAGTTGCTCTGATACAAAATTCAAGTTCAAGGTTACATGACTGAAATACACAATAACGTTCGTAGAACTAGGGATTACAAATATGCACTAACACGCATGCTAGTTGTAGTTGCTCTTGCTTTCCGACTAAAATTATATGCAAAGGTGATAACTCTATTGCATAATACGGAGTATATGATAACGTACACTTTTCCTGCTATATTCGTAATTAACATTATATTCTGAGTGTATGATTATAGGGGTTGTGGATTAGCTTAATTTGCGGACTCTCGTGCCAAACGGGTGGCCTTCTACTACTTGTGTATCTCAGAAAGTGGACACGAGTTGAACTCAAAGACCACAGCAGTTTAGACGACAGAGTTGTCGTTTGACCAAAATTTTAACTCGTGTTTCTAGCCAAACCAATGTTATGTACGACCTCATGTGTGCATAGTGGCGGAACTTGAGTTTTTTATTGAGGAGGCCGAAAATGAATCGGCTCGACGACTTTTAAACTTTAACCGCCTTGTTCAAGAACTTTGCCTCAACATCATTATCAATTACCCTTGTGCATCTTTTGAGTTATTCACCACAACATGCATTTATACATTTATACACTAACATGTTAACCCTACAAATTTAAATTTTCATAGAAAATGCAATAAAGTGAACATGATATACTTCACGTGTAGCTATTTATACACAAATCATAACATTATATATTCATGTGGTGTCTATTGTTTGAATACAAGTTAAAGCTTTTTTAAAAATAGTACTTTGTAATAACAAAGCCGGTTGACAGAGTTATTGACAAACCAAAACAAAAACAATAATATAAAATCAACAAAAGTCTAATCTTTAAATCTTTAAAGTATAAATAAAAAATATAGTTCAATCTTTGGGGTGTGTATAACCAATCTATCCAATGCATTATAGTCTTACTAACACATAGAAGATGAGAAGAAGCTTTTTTGCTTGGGTTCTCAAAAGTGAGTAATTGATGGAAAATTGTTGAAAATACTGAGAAGATGAGAAGAAGTTTTAGTGGTTGGAATTATTAATAAAAGTGCATGGGTGTAATTTTTTTGAGAGAGCAACTTGTATACAAATGTATTTTACCCTCAAATAGTCTTGATGTTACACTAGTACCCCAAATTGTTGGAGTGGCCATGGCCCTCCTAGTATATCAAGTAGTTCCGCCACGATTAAATTATATGCATCACATATCTCGCGTTGTTGCGTGTTAGATCTTTTTTTCTTTACTCATTTTCTTCTATGAGATTAACGCGAGAACAATAAATAGAAAGACTGGTTTTCAATATATCTCTTATTAAAAGAAAACCTAAAATGTGAAATAAATTTTTAAACTCAACCTTCAAATCAAATTTTAACCATTAGATCAAAATTAAAGAAACTAATCTAACCATTAATTCAAATCATGAATTTCTATTACTAATCAATTTTAGCAGTCTTTACTCAATGACTTTAATACCCTTAGAACATGTTAGTATTACAAATTACAATTAAATTATATTAAATAACTCCTTAAAATTCGGGAATTTACAACTAAAACGTAATGAATAACTAGTTTAATACCGCCGAATTCGCGGGATTATGAAAGGTATATTGTAATATAAATGTAATATAATTGGATGATATTATGAATTCGTTTGACAATAACTTCACAAGTAGATTAAAAACGTACTTTAAAATTATTAAAATATTTTGGACAAGTTATTTATGGAACACCTACAAACCCGATAGAAAAAAGAATAATTCTATGTCATTCCTCTCTCCATCGAACACCTGCAAATTATTTATGGCTATGACTTGCAACTTGAGTTTGCGTTCTTGTAATCACATACTCCAGTTTCTTACTATACACCTTTGTAATTGCCTTTTTCAAGCTTCTGTAAACCACTTAAATTATGTTTTCTTCCTCTGTCCAAGAAACACTTACAACTATATACCCATAATCTCATATCACAAAAAGATATAAACTTTCTTACAATAAATTAGAATACACCATCCTAAGTTACAAACTTTCAAATGAAGTAAATGACCAAATATTAAATTCAATTATTATATCAAACACTATCCATTTTCACATAATGAAACATTTAGCTCGAGATTTTGACCAAGAAGAAGAGCTTGCCATTAAAAATTTTCTATGGCTGAAAGAGAAATGTGGAGACTGCATCATGGAAGCATTATTGTCATGAATATAAGTTGTCCTAAAGTTTATGATTGGATTGACATTCTTCTATTTGTAAACCTTGATGATAAGTTGCTCTCCTCGAAGAGCACATTAAATATTACTTTTGATATTACGAAGATCTTATGCAAATATAAAATATATTGTAATAATATAACGGCACAATTATGAATCCGAACAATCACCTTATCGCTACTATGTTATGGTTTGAGACGTATTCAAACAAGTTGCTAGCATAATATGCCCACAAGTCACACCTTATCATCAAGCCAATGTATAAGTAATAGCATAAACACAATAAACATCTTTAATAACAAGGTCATGCTATCGGTTTTTAGATTCATATAAATTCATAGGGGCGTACCAAACATCTTGGAAAAACAAACTCAATGGACTTTGTTTGTTTATCATTATGATTTTTAACATGTAATGCATGCATATCAACCAGCGTGTCCGCAATATCTACCAACAATTTAATTGATGTGTTGATGTATTATTGCAACTCTATACTATATAAAATTTGTAAAGATAATAACAGTAGTTAAATAAGTTTAAATGTATTTACTTGTACTTACCAAAAACCTCTTTTGAAAACTGGTTTCTTTCTAGAACTTGATCATAAGACACTGTGTTGTAACCGTCAGTTTCCATGACAAACCCAGGACATCGTCTTACATTGTTAGTTATGTAAAGCACTATCTTCCAATCATGCTCGAACAGACGCACTTCATGCTAACATCAGATATGATAAAAACTAAAAAATTTCATGTAGCAAACTGTACCAAACAAAAGATTTCAGATCACACAGTTATACTCGAACCCGATAACCCTAATTTTCATATAGCAATTTCATATCACATAATTATATAGTTTTAGATTATAGATGTGTACTTTAACAATAAAGAAATTTCAGATCACAAAATAGATGATAACCTTGATTTTCTTTGACAAAAGAAACAATTGAAACAAGAAACTTAAAACCATATAAATAAGATGTTACCTGAAGAACGACAACGATTTTGAAATTGGTTAAAATCCGATTCTGAATTCCGCCAATTCATTTACGAAAGTGGGCTGACCTTGTTCATCATCAATAGATCCTCCATACGAACCCTAATAAATTCAAACAAATCAAATTCAAAGTTGTGAGGGGATCTTTATATCGGAAGTAGGCTGACCCGATTGATTGATCTAAATTAAATCAGTTGAGAGATCCATTTATCGATAAGTATGGTTTCGATTGCTTGAGATTAATCTTTGAATCGGAATACTGAGAGAGAAAAGAAAGGGTTTGATAATCTTAGATCTGAAAAATGGTGAGGGGATGTATGATACCGTTTTTTGGAATATGGTAGTTTAGTAAATTAAGCACTTGATTAGCTAATTTATTAGCTAATCTCTTGAATGGTTAAGATTAATCTATTTTAATGATCTAATGGTCATAAAGAGTAGGGATGGTAAAAAAGCCCGAACCCGACGGGGAAAACCGAAACCTGACATAATTGGGTCGGGTCTGGTCCGGGTCTATGGGTCTCGGGTCGGGTATGTGATTGATTTCAAAAAATATTCGGGTTCGGGTTCGGGTATGGGTTAAATAAAGACCCGTCTACCCGGCCCGTATACCCGCATAATAATAATAATTAAAAATGAATAATAACAAAAATTAAATTAAAAAAATGTTGATTACAAGGTCAATATGAATATATATATATATATATATATATATATATATATATATATATATATATATATATATATATATATATATATATATATATATCATCTATCAACTTCACATTTTCATCTGCATTCAAATCAAGAATCTGATTTATAAAAATATTTAAAAATTGATAGTGATAATAATTGGAAATATGAAATAATATATACTGTACAAATATACACATATAAATAAAGCATATAATTTACAGAGTTATAGATTGTATATGCTTTTGGTAATGAATTTATTTGTTAAAAAAATAAAAAAATGTAAACGGGTACCCGTTTACCCGCGGGTAAACCCGTTTACCCGCTAGTTAGTAAACCCGTTTACCCGTCGGGTATTTGGTCCGGGTTTGAGACTAGTTTTACTTATCGGGTCCGGGTCCGGGATTACTCAAACCCGGCCCGATGCCATCCCTAATAAAGAGGCTCAATATTTTAGGGAGGAGAGATATTGCTCCTCTTTTAATGATTAAAAGAGAAGAGATTAATTAATCATGGAATGAATACAAATTCAAAATACAAATTTAATTGAAAACTGTTATAATATATAAATATATATATAAATGGATAGTCAATTATTGATACACAAAAGTAATATTATTGTATTACCTAAACTTGTGATATTTTTGCTATAAATAGTCATGAATGCAAGCATTAAACTTGCACCATTTTCTCACACTTACAAAGTGTTTCTTTCTTTCTCTCCATTATCATCTTTGTTCTTACACTTCATTATTAGCATTCTTAATCAAGAATCAAACCACTAAAGGTAGTTATAAGCCTACTGAATTATAACATCAAGAATCAAACCACTAAAGGTAGTTATAAGCCTACTGAATTATAACACGTTATCAGCACGATAATCTTAATACTAATTATGGTTGGCTCTGCCACCTAAATGATATATGGTCGGTTATACCACCTGAATAATATATGGTCGACACTGTCACCTAATTATCATTTATGTTACTAACATTTATATTTCTATTATCTAACATTTATATGGTAGACACTGTCGCATAATTATCATTTATGTTACTAACATTTATATTTCTATTATCTAACATTTATATGGTCGACACTGTCACCTAATTATCATTTATGTTATATAACATTTATTTATGATTGCTTACATATGGTCGACACTGTCGCCTACTTATCAATTATGTTATATTAAATTTATGTTTAATGTTTATATACTTATGAATATAAATTGACTCTAATTTATCTTGTTGTTTGTTTTAATTTTTGATAATAGAAAATGTCGAATCTGGAAAAGCTTAAATTTACTCCTTTAGAATCAACGGGAAATAACTACATGCCATGGGTTATAAAAGTAAAAATGCATCTTAAATCATTGGGCATTCTTGAAACCATAAATGAAAACAACACTTGTTCTGAAAAAGAACAAGCAACGGCATGTTGCTTTATTCATCAACATATTGATGAATGCTTACAAAATAATTATGTGACTGTAGAAGATCCCCATGTTTTATGGGAAGGTCTCAAAAGCAGATTCAATAATCAAAGAGAAATTTTACTTCCAGCTACTATGGATCAATGGAGAACATTAAGGTTCCAAGACTTTAAGAAAGTAAATGAATACAGCTCAGCTCTGTATAATACAGTCTCACAACTTAAATTCTGTGGACATGAAATAAGTGATGCAGACATGTTGGAGAAAACTTTCTCCAAAATGAATGCTGCCAACATCACAGTGCAGAGAAATTTGAGAATGCTAAAGTTCAACACATATCCTGAACTTAATTCATATCTCTTAGTTGCAGAGCAAAATGATGAGCTATTAATGAAAAATCAGTAATCCCGTCCTACTGGTACACTTGCAATCCCTGAAGCAAATACTGCAAATAATTATAAACAGGGACAAGGACGCAGGCAAGGTCGTGGTTATAATAACCATCGCCATCATCATGCCAAAAGCCATAACTATGGTAGAAACCATCCTTATGGTAATGGGAATGGGCGTGGACCTGGCCGTGGTCGTGACCGTGGTGGTCAAAGAAATAATAATCCACGAAAATATAAATATCAACCACAAAACAAGCCCACTAAACAAGATGTTGAAGAAAATTCTTCTAAAAATTTTGAAGAATCTTGTTACATATGTGGTAGAATGGGCCACTGGGCTAATACTTGCCGAACATCTAAACATCTTGTTAAGATGTATCAGGATTCGCTGAAAGGTAAAGAAAAAGAAGTAAATTTTGTGGATAATATTGATCCAACAGTCACTGAGCAACCATCTGATTTATATGAAGATTTCTTGAATTAAATTAATATGTTTCTTTTATAAATAAAACGATTTAACCTTTGTCATCATGTTTTCTCAAATGTTTCAGTTCTATATGTTTTATCAAATGTTCCAGTTCTATGTTTGATGTTTCAATTCTATGTATGTCAAATGTTTCAATTTTATCTATTTGTGTGTAATAAACATTTTGTGTAACATTTATATACTTACTGTTTGTTTCTTATATATGAAGTTTAATATGAATTCTGCTGGAACACAACATCAATCAAGTAGTGGAGATCTCTGTATAGCAGATAGTGGTACTACACACACTATACTTAAATCTGAAAAATATTTCATTGATTTGAAACCAACGGAAGGAACTATACATACAATATCAGGTGCTGCTAACTTGATAGAAGGAATAGGAAAGGCAAAATTCATATTACCAAACGGTACAACATTTTTAATTAATAATGCCTTATTCTCTCCTAAGTCAAGCAGAAATTTATTGAGTTTTTCTGACATATACCTTAATGGATATGATTATCAGTCAGTAAAGGTAGAAAATGAGAAATATTTAAGTATCACTAACAACAATCACGTGATTAAAAAACTGTCAAGACTTAATTCTGGATTACATTATACACATATAAATGTACCAGAAGCACATATGGTGATTAAAGAAAAGTATATTGATCCTGGTGTATTTAATTTATGGCATAACAGATTGGGCCATCCATGATCAACAATGATGAAAAGAATTATTGAATGTACACATGGACATCCACTGAAGGATAGAAAAATCCTTCATGATACAATGGTTCCATGTATATCTTGCTCTCTTGGAAAATTGATAACTAGACCCTCACCACTTAAGGTTGAGAAAGAATCACCAATGTTTCTTGAAAGAATTCAAGGTGATATTTGTGGACCAATTCATCCACCATGTGGACCATTTAGATATTTCATGGTCCTAATAGACGCATCTAGTAGATGGTCTCATGTTTGTCTGTTATCAAGCCGTAATGTGGCATTTGCAAAATTTCTTGCCGAAATTATTAAATTGAGAGCACATTTTCCTGATTACATCATTAAAAAGGTGAGACTTGATAATGCTGGTGAGTTTACATCTCAAACATTTAATGACTATTGCATGTCTATAGGAATTGTTGTTGAACATTCTGTTGCTCATGTGTATACACAAAATGGTTTAGCCGAGTCACTGATTAAACGTTTACAGTTAATCGCTAGACCATTGATAATGAGAACAAAACTCCCTGTATCTATATGGGGTCATGCAATTTTACATGCTGCTGCATTGATTCGCATCAGACCAAGTGCAAGTCATAAATATTCCCCCCTACAACTTGCTTTTGGTCAAGAGCCAAATATTTCCCACCTTAGAACATTTGGTTGTGCAGTATATGTTCCAATTGCGCCACCACAACGTACAAAAATGGGTCCTCAAAGGAGGTTGGAAATATATGTTGGATATGAAACATCTTCAATCATAAGGTATATTGAACCTATGACAGGTGATGTTTTTACAGCACGTTTTGCTGAT
The DNA here is from genome assembly GCF_046630445.1 of Rutidosis leptorrhynchoides. Classification (NCBI taxonomy): domain Eukaryota; kingdom Viridiplantae; phylum Streptophyta; class Magnoliopsida; order Asterales; family Asteraceae; genus Rutidosis; species Rutidosis leptorrhynchoides. The sequence continues at coordinate 84,896,199 of NC_092334.1, forward strand.
TGTCATTTTAATGAAACATTGTTTCCTAGATTAGGGGGAGAAATAAAAAATAAAGAAAATGATGTTTCATGGTGTGAACCTCAATTAAAGTATCTTGATCCTCGCACAAAAGAATGCGAGATAGAAGTTCAAAAGATAACGCATATACAAGAACTTGCAAATCAATTGCCTGATGCATTCACAGATACAAAAAGGGTGACTAAATCATATATACCAGCAGTTAATACTCCAGCTCGAGTTGAGATTCCAAATCGAAAAACTGATAATGTAGTCACTCAAGAATCTATGCCACGTCTGAAACGTGGGAGACCAGTTGGTTCCAAAGATAAAAATCCTCGAAAAAGAAAATCAGCTGATAATAAGGTAAAAGAAAGTGTTCAAGAAGAACCACAAATCAGTACTCCTACTGTAGAGGAGATTGATGATGTCAATACAGAAATTGCAATCAATTATGCACATTCAAAAATATTATGGAACCGAAATGAAATGAAAAATCTTGATGAGAAATTTTCATTTAATGTTGCATATGACATCATGAATAATGATGATGATCCAGAACCAACATCTATGGTTGAATGTCAAAATAGACATGATTGGGGTCAATGAAAAAGAGCAATACGAGCTGAATTAGAATCACTCAATAAAAGAAAAGTTTTCGGATCCATCATTCTCACTCCTAAAGATGTGAAACCTGTAGGATACAGATGGATTTTTGTCCGAAAAAGAAATGAGAAAAATGAAGTTACAAGGTATAAAGCTAGACTTGTAGCTCAAGGTTTTTCTCAAAGACCAGGAATTGATTATGAAGAAACTTATTCCCCGGTTATGGATGCAATTACTTTTAGATACTTAATCAGCCTGGCAGTTTCTAAAAATTTAGAAATGCATCTCATGGATGTTGTGACTGCTTATCTATATGGATCACTTGATAGTGATATATATATATATATATATATATATATATATATATATATATATATATATATATATATATATATATATATATATATATATATGAAGATACCTGAAGGATTTAAGGTACCAGAAGCATCAAATGCAAAACCCAAAGAAATGTAATCGATTAAATTACAAAGATCTTTATATGGGTTAAAACAATCGGGACGTATGTGGTATAACCGATTAAGTGATTACTTGATAAGCAAAGGGTATACAAATAACCTTACTTGTCCTTGTGTTTTCATTAAGAAAACAACATCCGGATATGTGATCATAGCTGTTTATGTTGATGATCTTAACATCATAGGTACAAATAAAGAGATCCATGAAGCCATTCAACTTCTAAAGAAAGAATTTGAAATGAAAGATCTCGGAAAAACCAAGTATTGCCTTGGTTTACAAATTGAGCATATGCCTAATGGTTTACTTGTACATCAAACAACATATACTGAAAAGATTTTGAAACGTTTCAATATGGACAAGGCAAAACCATTAAGTACTCCTATGGTTGTTAGATCACTCAATGTTGAAACTGATCCATTTCGTCCATGTGAAGATCATGAAGATATTCTTGGACCAGAAGTACCATATCTTAGTGCAATTGGAGCTCTTATGTATCTTACAAATTGTACAAGACCTGACATTTCTTTTACAGTTAATTTGTTGGCAAGGTTCAGCTCTGCTCCTACCAAAAGACACTGGAATGGGATCAAACACATATTTCTATACCTTCGAGGAACTACTGATTTAGGATTATTTTATTCTAACGAATCAAAACAAGATTTGGTTGGTTATGCTGATGCAATTTATTTATCTGATCCACATAAAGCTAAATCTCAAACTGGATATGTATTCCTAAATGGAGGTACTGCAATATCATGGCGTTCTCAAAAACAAACACTTGTTGCTACATCATCAAATCATGCCGAAGTGATTGCATTACATGAAGCTACTCGGGAATGTTTTTGGTTGAGATCAATGACACAAATCATTACTGATTCTTGTGGACTAGAACGCGATAAAAGTCCAACAATTATCTATGAAGATAATGCAGCTTGCATAGCACAGATGAAAGAAGGGTATATCAAAAGTGACCGAACCAAACACATACCTCCTAGATTCTTCTCATACACTCAAAATCTCATTAAGGACAACGAGATTGAAATGAGATATGTTCAATCCAGCAAAAACTCTGCAGATCTTTTCACGAAAGCACTTCCAACTGCTATTTTCAGAACACACGTTCATAACATTGGTATGAGACATGTTCAAAAGATGTAACAACTGAAGCGATGTCTACTTGAGGGGGAGTCAACTCCATGCTGCACTCTTTTTCCCTTAGCTAAAGTTTTTTTTCTCACTGGGTTTTCTTTAGCAAGGTTTTTAACGAGGCAGTAACTTACAGTTGATCTTCAACAAACAAAATTGCTATCCAAGGGGAGTGTTATAATATATAAATATATATATAAATGGATAGTCAATTATTGATACACAAAAGTAATATTATTGTATTACCTAAACTTGTGATATTTTTGCTATAAATAGCCATGAATGCAAGCATTAAACTTGCACCATTTTCTCACACTTACAAAGTGTTTCTTTCTTTCTCTCCATTATCATCTTTGTTCTTACACTTCATTATTAGCATTCTTAATCAATAATCAAACCACTAAAGGTAGTTATAAGCCTACTGAATTATAACATCAAGAATCAAACCACTAAAGGTAGTTATAAGCTTACTGAATTATAACAAAAACATTATTTTATGAATTGATTTTGATCTGTTTGATTAAACACATACAATCAAATGTTCCATTAACTTCTGTTACTGCCGATTACACTAACCATAAAACCCCTTTTAGATTAATCGATTGAAGGATACGTAACTCACATTTCGATTGAATACCATTTTTTTCATTTGATTTTATTCTGTAATAATCATTGATTGATTTTGTTATGGGTTTTGATTCAGTTGTTGTAAGATGATTTCAAGTTTAGTGTTTTATTTTGCGGGTAAATTTTACGATTCTATTTCCATTTCAACCCGCCATTACGGGAACGAAGTGCCGCTTCGATTATTGTGAGTTGAATTTTATACAACTGATTTTCAATTTAGGGTTTTAATGCTTAGTTTATTTTCTTTTTCATTTGTGATGTATTTCAGATGACAAGAAATGAATATAGGATTCAACCTTCTCATTACTTAATTGAACAAGGGGTTATGTTCCAGGGCAAAATATTCAACTACACTCATTTGTTAATGTTTAGTATGAATTGATTCCACACCAACTACGTTTGTATATATGGTTTTTGAAATCACTGCGTGTAGATGGTGTGTTTGTAGATTGTTGGCGGGGGTACCGTTGAAACATACAATGCAATTGCAGGAAATCTGATGTCCTAACTCTAGCCCAAAGGTATTTGTATATAGCTTCCAGTAAAGGTTGAATATTGAAGTAACGGCGTATAGTTTTGAAGTTTAGCATTTGGTCATAATAAGTTGTTTCATGATGTAGAGTAACATAGAACGTGAGGTTGTAACTGAGCGAAGAGACCACGATGTTGCATGATTATGTAACGACGATCATGCTCATACACCGTTTCACATTATTTTGCATGATTATGTAAAAGATCAAAGCGGGTAACTTTTAGCATGAGTCAACGCATAGCAGGTGTTCCCCATTTGAAATGGAGTGTGACGTTTATCGTGTGGTTACCTATGAGGAAGTTAACGAATGGAGGTTATCAGAAGATGATATATTCGGTAAAACTAACTCAATCTTCTTATCTATATATTGACTTTCACTTTCACTTTTATTATTATAAGAATCTGTTAGAAATTAGGTATGAATTGACTGCCGGATTCGTTCTTGAATCGTGTGTTCACTTTCTCTATAAAGTATTTCGACCCTACGATTGCCTCGGTTACGTTTCACCTAGGCCACTTGGTGTTACAACTCTACCCCCTTAAAAGGATTCCGTCCTCGGAATCCGATCGTGTTTGAACAAATAAGGTTATCCGAATATCATCACAGCATTTGCTTCCTAAGTTTGAGTTAAAATTCAAACTATGTTAGTCATCGACTAATATCACAAAATCAGTTTCATTTACTAAAATCATCACTTTAAAGGCAACCCATCATAGAGCAGTTCACCAGGGTTTATAAATCATGTCATAAAATCCCTCAAATTCAAACTAAAAACTATCATCTAAATCATGTCATTCCAATAATTTAAATGATTCATGACATTCTACAGTTACCGAAATATAAATCGCAAAGTTTCCACTAATTATGTCTCGCTATATCACCCATTCTACACTTTTTTTTTTTTACTTACTAGACACTACTATATAGTCATCATCATTGTTAACAAATTTAGATAAAGTTAATTTCCTCACGTCACAATACTTATATATCATGATATGTGTAATTCCTATAAGCATTTATATATGTCAGTGATTCATTCACAACTCATATCATTCACTAAGATATCCACATCAATAGTCATCTCATCAAACAGTAATAAACCTCATCATCGTATTATACGATTAATTTCACTCCATGTTTAAACCAATGGCGGAGCTTGAACGTTGCGGTTGGAGGGGCCAAATTTTGTATAATGTGCTATATGTTTTTAGCAAGAAAAAACGCTAACTTTGGTGGACAAAATCGCATATTTTATACGCATTTTAGGTGACAATACTGATTCTAATTGTACATTATCTAAGTTAACTTCTTAAACTTTAGCTTTCGAATTGATTTCAATGTAAAAATGACCAAGAGATATGAAAGAATGAAGTATATTGTTGATGAAAACAAAATCTGCGCGCCTTCACCATTTTCGTCATATCTTCTTCATACGGACTCCGATTTAGGTGATTCAAAAGCCCAAACGTCCGTAACTCAAAGGGCTACAAAATACCATTACTTACTGAAACTTTTGGAGGGGCGAGGGCCCCCTCGTGCCCCTAATAAGCTCCGCCCCTGGTTTAAACACATGATCAATATTCTTAGTTTCAAATCTATTAGAAAATGGTTAACCAACTAATGTGTCAAATTTATCATATCTTACACTCATAGAATTATTCAGTACCATCAAGAATTCATCATAATTCTTACGTACTAGACTATCTAACAAAATAGGATTCATTCACTTCTAACTTGATAATGTTTCCAACACTACTCAATAATGTCAAAGCAATTATTCAATCTTATAATCATCTTTCTATATACCCGTTAATCCTATCAAATCCATAATTTGTAGTCAGATTTAACTCCTTACATAGCCAATTTCCCTCAAATTTCCAAACACGGGCAACTGAACTTTGTTTCGTTTACTGATTTTTGTACTTACGTCCATAAATTATGTATTTTAGTCCATCAAACTAATCCGGGTTAATTATTTACACTCAACAATTCATTGTTCAATACTCAGTCCACAGTCCAAGTACAACTCGTGTTATCTAAATTTCCTTGCGATTTTCTAGAATTCATGTGTGACTTACCACAATATACTTCTGTTGGCCAGACACAAGTATACTATTCTAAATCATACCTTCATTCTGAGTCACTTGACAAGAAAAATCCTATACGGTTCACACATCAACTAAGGTCCACAGCTTCCTATTAATCATTGGTATAAGAAAATTCGCTTTATCACTAGTCAACCAGTCCCATCAGTCATAGGTTATTACGGAACAATCTAATCAACATGTCACCAACCATTTTGTCATTCATTAAAGGTCGTAGTATAACATTATCTTTACGAATCAGCACCACGACATAACAACTTAGTCCAAGATTAGTTAACTAAATTCACACTAATTGCGATCCATATTAGTCAAGGCATAATCAATCAAATTTCCTAAGAGTTACAACCGTTCAATAAAGATGTCACACCTCCATCAGAGCACATGAGTTTATAAATCATTTCATTCCATCTTAATGTTATGCTGGTCACTATTCCAAACATTAACTAACCATTGTCTTTGTTTTCAAGTCATAACACATACCCGGTATTAATCCCAAATCAGGTCAAGGATTTTCTAGTCTCAACAATATAACATAGGTTTTGTCAGCCAAACTTACTTCCCAAGGTTATAATGAAAGTTATACTAGTCATAGGAAGGTCATCAATTCTTTAAGATATTGCTGCAGGTTCTACTTACTATTCAATACATGTATACAATATAGTAAGCAAAACGTTTAACATAATCGAGCAATCATGGCCTACATGCCACATCACTATAGGAAACAAATCATCCTATAAAATCTAGAGTACAAGCAATCATTTACAACTTATAAGGTCGACATCCTACATAATTGGTGAATCGTGATCTACATACATGCAATCATATATGCATGGCAATAGGACACAGAGTTTCAGTCCTTTATCAGTCATCAAATGTATTATTATTCGATCCTAATTGCTACGGGCTATTGCGCGTGTCCCGTCAGTTAAAGGAAGAAAGATAATTTCCTTAGGGTATCTATTACAAGTCATACTCCACTTAATCATTCCATACACAACCACTTGCAACGACCTCAAACCCATACATGAAAAGACATTCTTTTTTTTCCAGTAAATTTCCGGCTAATTTCGGGCCCCACGAAGGTCGACATAGTACATTAGGCCGTGACCATTGGAAAATACACTATCACACCTTTCTAAAGACAATTTATATGTCAAAAACGGAGTTGCGGTTTAAAAGTTATGACTTTACGAAAACTGTTTGATGATATACTAAAGACATGGCATGCTGATTGCTGTTTTGCACTGCAAATTTCAGCCCCAAGACGCTGTTTTGACATTCGTTTAAACCCAGTCTATACCCGAAAAAATCATATATGTCATATATCATTTCGAAGCTTGTCTGGTCAACCTTATAACGCAAATTTTAGTTTTTACCAAAAGTGTACCAATTGTGACCTACGAGCCCGCAAAGTAGGCACGAGAGTCATTTTTTTTTCCTTTTTTTTTTTTACACTTTTATCAAAATCCAAATAATCTTCTATAGGAGACCCAAATTTTAATCCAGCGATACCTGGACTACCCAAATTAATCTCACAGTTCAAAATGACGTTTTAAACATGTTGATTACATCAATCTATCAAAATCACACATATGGGTCAACATGAGCGTGTATGACCTAACTGGATCATATATTTCCCTTTCAATCAAATAGGACCCAAAACTCTTTTTTTTCCACAATTTAACATATTACTTCTTTAATTAACATTCGCCCAAATGGACTAAGTTATATTGTTTTGTCCATATAACCAAACTGAACCACAAAGCTGCAAAAACTTTCAACACACTTTATATACATGCTATTCAAGGTTTGATTTAAAGAGAACACTATTCACGTATAACTATCACAAACCACTACCATGTGCATAACTCGCAATAGTCATAACAGTCAAGTCACAAACATCATAACATACAAATCACAAGCATCATAGCATATAAATCACAGGCGTGACCGTAGACAAGCATCAAAGATCATGGCAATCAACATGAAACATGATAATTAGTCAAAATGAGTAAGATCCCAATAATGTCAACAAAAACTCCAGACATCGGTGATGTAGCTGGAGTCGTCAAACTGTCGACTACTTTTACCTTAAAGGAGAAGCAATCATATCACATCTAATTTCAGTTAATCACAACATATAACAAACACACACACACATTTGTTCACAATCAAACGGTACACTATTAATTACGACAACGTAACAAGGGCGTACCTTTATAAATAAGAAGACATCTTCTCATCTATCTCACAATCAACACATCGATCCTACCTGCACCCCTGACCCCACTTCAACACTAGATCTTCATTACTAAAGCGATTGTAGTCGAAATCAGCTTCAGTTGTCGCTGTTCCATCTCACGTATCTTTTCCATCTTATCATATGATTCCTTCCGTCACTGAAAATGATATCAGTCTTTATCCAACCCGAAACATTAACATGGTGCTCATGACTGGTCAAACTCAATCTTGAAATCATCGAACAGAGCTCTGACAATACTGAGGGTCAACGGGATATCAGCAGGTTTTGATCGATTACCTTACCTGTCTTATCACAACATCTCACACACAAAAACTTAGTGGATAATCGGTTAGTATCTATCAGCTAACCTAAATGGTCATCACATTCACTTAACCCATCCCCATTTGATATGTTTGACTCGACACATGGTTTGGGAACATGTCACTTCCGTGCGCATGCTGCCAAACCTACGCTCTGATACCACATTTGTAACACCATACTTTTTTTAATAAAACACAGCGGAAACATAATTATTATATTTACAGACCAATTTAAGCAATAAACTTACAACATAGTTATTACAGTTATCCAGGTGTTACGTTATTACAAAACAATTAATATAATGTATTAAAATATGAACATCAGAGTAAGCGTATCAAACATATCCAACATATCTATTCTTCACCCAAAACCCAACCAAACAAAGCATAACCTGCAAGGGAGGAAACTATGCGTGTTGGGGGGGGGGGGTTAGCACAAGGCTAAGTGAATGGCACGATCCTAACACGTATAAGCATCAAGCATCAAGCTAGCCAATACACAAACAAGGTCTCGATAACAAGAGGATCGTCGGCCTGGCAGGGCCCTTAACTCCAATTGATTAGGCTGGAGTATACCGATAATTCCAATTACTGTCTACCTCGCATAGTATCCAGATGCAGGGGGTGCATCATTCAACTATACTACGAGAATAGTAATTCCTGAACCAAGAAGACTCATTCATGCCTCTTGCCCAACTTACAAAATTGGCATAGCTACCATAGTTGCCCCACATGTAAGCCAGTTGCCGCTACAAAACCCGCAATCGGCAATATCACTACCAGACTACTAACCCGTAGTCGGCATCCAGGGTGGCCACAACAAGTCACATAATATAGCACAATATATCATATACTAAGTATTCAGGTGAGTAAGCCAAGGTAACAGTAGCATAACCCGCTACTAAATACTTATAAACATTAGGATAGTCCCACTCACCAGTACCCGCAAAACTCGGTAGTCTAATGTCACCGAGTCTTCTCCTCGTTTGTATCACCTGAGAACAAATACTTAACGAGTCAGTAAACCATATCCCATTTACTAACACTAAAACATTATATACAATATATATATATATATATATATATATATATATATATATATATATATATATATATATATATATATATATACACTTATATATATACTAAACATGTCCAAACGAGCGGTTCATGGCCAAAACATGCGGTCAAACAAACACACAAACCGTAAAACAAGTGTACGATGCCACACCAAGCCGCTGTGCACCACGGTGGGCAAACCGCAGCAGAGCATCGGAATAAAAGGCTGCAAACAGCAGCAAATATCAGCTCCAGCTGCAAAATTGCAGCAGAAAACAGTAGCAGCAGCTACACTGCTGCACCTTTCGGTTTCACCCACCAAATTCGAGGTTCGAGCGGTGTTTTATACCAAGCAAAGGTTCTCAATCAAGTGCTAACATGTATACATCACAAAACAAACATTCAGCAAGCTAACTACACTTACAAACATATTTTATACAAAATTGGGTCATAATACACAAAATACCCAATTCTTAACAAGAACCCTAAAATTACCATTTCACAAGTTTAACATGAATCAAGCATACTAGAATCATACATATATCATAATCAAACTATAACCACTATCAATTTAGGCATATAATCATCATATAAATAGATTTAATCATTACTCCATTAGTTATCAAAACCCTTAAAACTTATTAAACTCATACGCAATTTAATATTTAAAACATAGATCATATATATATATATATATATATATATATATATATATACACACACACATACACACCTTGATTTGTGTTGTTGATTCTCGATACATAGCAAACATACATCATCACTTGATTTACTTCCAACTTTAAAGAGTAGAGGTTAGAGTAAAAGGGAGTATATATAGATTCGATAGTCCCTGTATTTGTTTTATAATATAAACAAAGCCTATCAAAACCCTCCTGACTAAATCAAAGAACTCAAATGAAGATATTAAAGTTAAGGGTGTTATGGTTTTGCGCATATGTGTGTGTATTATTTTTGCTAGATTAGTAAATGAAACAAATGGGATAAGGAACCTAGGGACCAACGCAATTAACTAAGCAAAATAACCACCGCCCCACTTTGTTACAATTATAATTTTGACATGTATTATTTTTGCTAGATTAGTAAATGAAACAAATGGGATAAGGAACCCAGGGACCAACGCATTTAATAACACATTTGCTAGATTAGTATTGGTGATTTTGGTGTTCATAAGAACAAGTTTGAAGTCATGCACACAAAGTGTTTGATGAAATGCCTCAAAGAGGTGAAGTTGTTGTGGATGTCTAGGTTTATGATCTAAAGTCAACCTTTGATAGTGTTGTTAATCAATTGGTGGTATGGTGGTGATTTGGGTGTGTTAAAGAGTTTGATTTTGGTCAAAATTGGATGTTGACTTGGTTTGGTGTCAAAATGAGTTTTGGTGAATCAAGTATGTAAATACTTGATTTAGGTGTTAATTGGTGTTTTGAAAATATAATCACTAGTCGTTAGTGGATTTGGGCGTTTTGTGACTTTTGTCAAAGTGGGTAAATTGACTTGGGTCAAATTTGGTAATGACACTAAGTTTGGATTAAATGGGTGTTCAACACTTTTGTTAAGTGTTAAATGGCGTTTTTGAATGAAAGTAATCGTGAGAAGTGATTTTGGGTTAAAATGATATTTTTAACATAAGTCAAACGTGGTCAAAAGCAATATGGGTCAATATTGCACGTGTTGGGGTTTTGGTGTAATTGGCGTTTGAAATGATTACTACCTAAGTAGTAATTTAGTGTTAAGACCTTGGTTTGGTCTAATTGGGGTAAAGTATGATTTGGGTTAAATTGTACTTTGTTGTGTTGGTTTGAATTACCACCTGAAGTGGTAATTGGTTTGTGTCCATTAGGTGTTAAATGGGCGGGTTTTGGCGAGCAAGGTGTGATCCCTCGGCTAAGGGATGTTTGTGTCGAGTTCTCTTTTAGAGAATGGCTATTTATGTGTATATTGTACATATATGTGATATAGGTGGTTAGTTGCTCGGATTTAAGGACGAAGATCATGTTGTACATGACTTGTGCCGGCATTCCAAGGTGAGTGGAATAATTATGCGTGTACGTATATAATATATTTATTTGTGTAGCGTGAAATGTGGGATAGTCGCAGTGTTTAAGACACCACATTCTACGTAACGAGTGGGATTGTCGCGGTGTTCAAGACACCACTTATTGGTTTGATTGACATGTGGGATAGTCGCGGTGTTTAAGACACCACATTGTCATGGGAGTGGGATTTGTCGCGGAGTTCAAGACACCACTCATGGGTTTGATTGACATGTGGGTTAGTCGCGGTGTTTAAGACACCACATTGTCATGGGGATGAGTTAGTCGCGGTGTTTAAGATATCACCCGGGAGATTAGTGATTACGCGGTGATTAAGTACACTAATGGATGTTATGAACTCCGACGGCCTTTCGCGAGTACCGTTCCCTTGTACGATATGGTTAACCATGGTTGTGTGAATTTTATATTTGCATATTAAATTGTGAACTATATGCTATTGGTGTTGCTAGCTTATTGTGAATTGTGGATATTAGTTTATGCATGATGTTTGCATGGTTGTTGAATTGCTAGCTTGTATGAGGTATTGTGTAAGTGATTGCAAGTAAGTAGATTATATATGTATATGTATAATTATTGCATTCACTAAGCGTTAGCTTACCCCTCTCGCTGTTTACCTTTTTACAGGTATTGTGATTGTGAAGCTAGCTAGTTGTTAGACTAGAAGCGTAGGAGCACTTGGGCTCGATGGGGTAGCTTTCGGATATTTGGACGTGGTTTGGGGATTTGGTAGCCCCCGGGATTATGCTCTTGGTATCGGGTTGGGTTGTTGTCACGACCCTACTTTTTCCGTTATCTTTTACCGTTAATTATTTAACGACCGTTAACTGTTATTCGTGCCACGTCACTTCTATGACCTATATTATTATTTTTGTAATAATATATTAATTATTATGTGTTAAATGAATATTTGTATTCATATTCTAAATCATACGTTTCTACGTGTCGCGGATTTCTATCCGGCGAATCTTTTCGGTTTTCAAACCAACGGTCGAGTTTTCGGGATTTTTAAATCCTAAATATTTTAAATATGATATTTTAAGGTCATATGATTATATATGGTATTTATATTTATTTTTCGTCGCGTAATTGTTATCTCTCCGAATTTTTAATCGCGTAAGCGTGTTTTCGCGTTTCGGGGTTCGTTCGGGCTTCCGGGCCATAAGGGATTACACATTTAGCAAGATTGGGCCATGGGACCCACCCCATGACCCCACCTACGGCTGACCCATCAAGGGGGGAGTATACTCCCTTGATTTTCCCATTTTTCTTTTCATTTGTCACATTCCACTTTTTATCACAAACCTAATTTTAGATATTTGCTCTCCTCCTCCCTTTTTGCTCCCCTTGAGCCGTTGCCCCTACCACCATCATCATCATCATATTGCTTCAAAAATCAAGCTTGGATCAAGGATTAATTAACACCAACGCGTTCCTTTCAATCTCCTCTACGCGATAACATCAATTGATTATTGATTAGGGTATAAACCCTAACCCTAGAACTTTTGATTTTTCTTTATTTTTTTGTATTTTGATTATATATTAATAGTATGATGATTACTTGTTGTTGTAATGGTGTTTGTATGCATAGAATTACTCAAATACATATGTTTTCGGTTTGATATTATTGGGACAGCAGCTTTTTGTTTAATTCTGGAATTGTGACTGTTATAAAAGTTAAAATATAGTAGTTAGATGAGTTTCTCTCATCAAGACATTAATTTTAGACTCTGGATTCATGTCGTTTTGATTCCCGGAGCCCTAGATATGATCAAAATGGTATTTTGTTAAGATTGAAATGTGATATTGATATGAACCAGGTTTGGTCTGACTTTGTGACCATATTTGGTAACTTTAAGGTGTGTTAGTGTGTTAGGATCAATGGTGGGACGAACTTTCATGTTCGGGTCATCTAAATCCGAGCCACGAAACACCCGTTATGTCTAAAACACGATTTTGATTGAATTGAAGTTCCAAGTGGTGTCATGGCTGATCACCACGACTTGTGGACTGTTATTGGTGTGTTCTTGAGTGTACCAAAGTGTCGGGTGGTTTGATTAGGCGAAGATATATGTAAGGCTCGCCGAAAACCGACACCCGGGGCTCAAGATACGACCCGATGAACTTTTAATTAAAACTTATGGTTATTAAATAAGACTTATGATATAAATAATGAAATTCATTATTAATAAATTACTTATGATATAAAAAGTAATTATTATTATTATTTAAGACTTATGATATATATTTATTATATCATTTAATTAATACTTATGATTTAATTAACATTTTAATTAAACTTTTGATTAATAATACTCTCATTATTAATGGAAAATACTTATGATAAGTATTAAACTTATATTATGAGATTATTATAATAAGACTTATAATAAGGATTAATTAATTATTTAATTATTATAAGGCTTAGTTATTATTTAATTAGAATTTAATTATTAAATACTTATGATTTAATGATTATAATTAGAAACTTATGATATGATTAATAATTCATTATTAATTAATAATACTTATGATATAATTTAAAATTTATTATTAATTAATAATACTTATATTATGACTAATATTTAATTAATTAATTAAATACTTATGTTATATTAATTATATCATTTAAACTTATATTAACTTTAATAATTCATTTTAATTTAATTAAACTTATGTTATGACATAATTAGACATATTTAACTTTAATAAACGTTATAACTTACATTATTATTATAACTTACACTTTTAAAATTAACGTTGACTATGTTTGACCAAGGTTGACTTTTGAGTTGACTTTCGGTTGACTTTGACTTTCAGTTGACTTTTGTTGACTTTCTAATTAAGAAAACTTTCCTAACTTAGAAACTTTCCAAAAATAGAAACTTTCCAAAAATATAAACTTTCCAAAAATAGAAACTTTCCAAAAATGGAAACCTGCCAAAAATAGAAACTTTCTAAAAATAGAAAGTGTGTGTCCGTAAGCTGTTCCAATCAAACCATTGCATATTGAGTATTGTTCTATGTCTACTTGCAACATGTACAATAGCTATCATACTAAGACTTGACATAAGTTAGTTATTTATATCGACCTGTTTTGTTTATAGGTCGGCGTTGTGATCATTTCTGATCACTGTACTACTTTTGCTGTTCGCTTAATTGTGTTGGTTACTTCGTTACTATTAAGGTGAGTTATAGTCCCATTTTTCTATTTTAAATCTTTTGGGATGAGAATACATGCAATTTATTTATATTTTGGACACAAGTGGAAGTTGGTTAAATTATTCATTGTGAGTTGAACAAAAATATTTCCTAGTCTGGTAACTGTAATCACTGGTTTCTACTGGTGAACGCGAATCCTACGGATAGATATATCGGGTTTGACAACCCCATTTCGAGCTAGTCGCGCTAGCAATTTATAATTGGAATGTTTAGTACTTCGTATTTTGTTGTAGATACACTTGTTCGGTGTATATTATTTATTATGTTTAGCAAGGGTAAATAAATGGTTAAGTGGTTACCAGGTGGCTCACGGAAAATGGAATAATGTTTTTATATGTTTTCTAGCATATAATTTTGTGGTCCAAAAAGGAGATTTTATGTTTTCAAACATAAATTTTTATAGTTTAAATTAAATATTGTTTGCAATATTAAACCTATAATTCACTCAACATTTTTGTTGACAGTTACTCGCATGTTTTATTCTCAGGTTCATGATTGATTGCTTCCGCTGTGCTTAGTGTAACATGTAAAGACCCGTCCTTATCCACCTGGACAAGGTCTTCAACATTTGGTTCCATTGCGATGATCGACTCCAAGTAATGTCTTTAGTATGAGCTAATGCACAGCGGAAGACTTAATTCGTACCTGAGAATAAACATGCTTTAAAAGGTCAACATAAAGTTGGTGAGATATATAGGTTTGATGCTAGCAGCGTTATAACAATGGACCACAAGATTTCATGTTTAAACATTTTAATAAAAATATTCTAAGTGGTTGAGCACTTGGTAACCATACTTAACATTTAATCACGTCGCATGTTCCCTTTATTATGAAATCTTACTACACCGTACCAAGTGTAGTCACGAAACGAAGTACTGTGCAACCGTTGAATACTGGTCGTCCAGTCCGGTTGGGGTTGTCAGGCCCGATAGATCTATCAACAGGATTCGCGTTTACAATACCGCTGTAAATAATAGTTACCAAGCTACAGGGAAGTATGCCAGTGGTACAACTCAACGTAGAATATATTTTTCAGTTACTTGTGTCCATAACGTAAAACATAAAATACATGTATTCTCATCCCAAAATACTTAGAGTTTAAAAGTGGGACTATATACTCACCTAATGTATTTTGTAGTAAAAATACATATAACACCATTGAACACGTATACGGTTGGCCTCGGATTCACGAACCTATACCACGTATATTTATTAATACATAATTGAAGTCAAATAATTTCACCTATTAATTATATAATACTTATATAATAAATGTTAATGTCCATTTAATATTTTATGTTATATTATTATAATTATGTATCAAATATCTTTATATATATTTAAAATATTGTTAATAATAATAATAAAAATGATAATTTAATAAAAATGAAAATTTTGGTAATCCTAATGTTGATAATAATAATAATAATAATAATAATAATAATAATAATAATAATAATAATTCAAATTCTAATTTTAATTCTAATAATAATAATAATAATAATGATACTTTTAAATTTTAATTTTAATAACAAGATAAGTTTATAATAATGATAATTTCTAATATTAGTCTTAATACTTAATAATTTAAATGATAGAAGTCATTATGATAATAACGATAATACCAATAATTAGTAATAATAACTACCTCAAGTAAGTGGACTTTAAAAAGAAAAGAATGCCACCAGCAGGGATCGATCCTAAGACCTCTTGAATACCCGACACATACCCAACCATCCAAGCTGATTTGTTTTTCTGATATTACATCGATCTTAAATTCTCTTGACCCGTCTTTTTCTGTTTTCTTCTTCTTTTAAAAACAATCCATCTAATATTTTCATGATCATATTATCCTTATCGTGTTATAATTATTAAAATCAAATTTTTCATCATCTACAGGTTCTTGATCATCATAGTATTTCGTTAATCAACTGTCGTCATTATCTATACCCGAAAACACAATATGTACGGGTCATTATTTTCAGTCCACTAGGAGTCCATCAATTTATGAACCAAATTAAAGCTAGTCCATTATAATTCGGCCCACAGAACATTTCGGCCCAACAATCAAAATCATAACAGCCCATTTAACAATCCAGGAGGTTTTAAAGGAATCGGTTTTCAATAAAACAATATGAATGAATTGGGAATTGATAGGTAGGGCAGCCATATCTTTTATTATATTCGTATCACATCTTTTATAAAGTTAAGTGGGAATACTTGGTTTTATAAAGAAAACAACAACCACCATTTTTCAACTTACAGCTCACCCTCCATTATCACTCATCAACCATCATCTTTAATTTAACTCAAAGATAGAAGAGAGGGAGGAAGATATCTCGTAGCAGCAGCAGATTATCAAGTAGAAAGTGGTGTGATTTGTTGAGGTTTTGGTCTCGGACATAGAAAAGAAAAAGGAATAGCAGTAGTAGTTAATACATAACTCAGATAGCGATGGTCGATGGTGGTTTCTCTTGGTGGTTCCGTGATTGGTCTGTGGTGGTTCACAGCGAAACCAAAACAGACGGGTTGTATCAATCATTTAAAGGGCGACGGTTATGGTGGTTTTTGAGGGTTTTGAAGGTGGAGAAAAATAGTCAATTTCGATATATTGCAAGTGGGTTTGTCAATTGGTAGTGATGAAGTAGAGGTTAAACACGGATAAGGATTATTTTGCTTTCGTTGAAAATGATTATGGTGGGGTTATGTTGGTAGCAAAAGAAGCAGGACACAATCGGTTATTGGTGGTGATGAGATTCATGAAAAAGAAACAACAAAAATGGTGGCGGATAAGATCATGGAGTTTAATGGTGTGAAGTGGTGGTGAAAGAGGACTGTTTTGAGAGGTTGAGGTTCGAATAAAAACAGAAAGATAAGTGTCGCAGCAATAAGGTGATCAAAGTGGTGGTGTTCTTGATGGTTGGTTAGTTGATGATGATGGTAAACGAAATTGATTGTAGAAGGCAAGAAGATATCAACTTATGGTTTTTAGTGGGATTTTCTCCTTAATATTCTGAATTTCGGTTGGTTTTATAAAAGGAACAAGGCCACAGATTTATTAACTGATAAGAAGGAAATGACAAAAATATAATTAAAGCAAATTGTGTAAATCCCTAATTGGTACGGTTGAAGGGGATGTGTAGCAAATTGGGAAAAAAAAACAAAACGTGATTGAAGATTGATAGCTGTATTTACCGAATCTGTTTTCCTTTTTCAATTTTTATACAGTTAATTATTTTTTTTTAAATAATGTTTATAATTATATTAATAGATAATAATAATAATTCTTTTGATATATTATAATTACCCCTAATAATTAATAAATGTATTGATAATATTAATACTTTTAATATTATAATTAATGATAGAAAATAATAGTAATAATATTAATAACAATAACAATAACAATTAATGATATATCAGACTAAATGTATCAAATTTCGTGTATATATATTATATTTACTAATTTTATCATAAATTATTAATATCAATAATAATAATAAAATTAATATAACATCTATGTTTTAAATTGCAGTTAACTTATATATATAAATACTGCATATTATAAATTATGTAATATTTAATATTCATCTAGCATATATTAAATATTTAATTTATACTTTTTAATAACATATAATATGTGTTTGTATATTATATTATACAATATCAATATATATATATATATATATATATATATATATATATATATATATATACATAATTATTTACACAGTTGTTCGTGAATCGCCGGACATGGTCAAAGGGTAATTTGATTACATGAATATGAATTTTCAAACTTTCTAGACTCAACATTACAGATTTTGCTTATCGTGTCGGAAACCTATAGAGATTAGGGTTTAGATTTGGTCGGAAATTTCCGGGTCGTTACAGTACCCACCCGTTAAAGAAATTTCGTCCCCGAAATTTGGTAGAGGTTGTCATAAATAACAATAGGAATGTTTTCATGACGAATATGAAGTAATAATAGAGTTTTATCATTATTGGAAGATATGGATAAAATGATTCGATCATGTGAAGCGTACGAGCGAAGCTATCACAAAAGAGTGAAATGAGTAATATGGAATTGTTTGAACCGATGACGTGATTAGGATTTATTTCCGGAATTTATGAAATTAAAGAAAATCTTACGTAATAAGATTTGGTTCGTAGGCGATTTAGGAAACAGGATCTTCTTTTATTTAATGCGGCAAATTGGTTGTGATTTCTTTGTCGGATATTCCACTTATAAAATTACCTCCTCCGTTTTCTTATTTTCCCCACCTTCTATTTGTTGCGATTTATATACTAATTTCTTTTTCGTAATATTGTCCCTTCGTTTCTTCTTCCTGTCCTCATGTCAAGCGAGTAATGATCCGAAATTCGTAGGTATGAACATAGCAAATGTTCTTGAAAAATGATAATGGCACGATTTTGATTGGTCAAATTACCAGAATATTCCGGATAAATAGAACTATCGGGGTGGTAAGTTCTGTTATGTTTGGGGATTGAATAGAATGTAGGAGCCGTGTAACATGGCATATGATGATGGTACTGTGAATCATCACATTCCATTAGAAATTTAACATGAGTTACTGTAATATAATGAAGTTGATCAAGTTTCATTATATTATACTAATTCATGCATCAGTTCCCAACACTGCTTCAGAACATTCCTATTTTAATCTCAAAGGTTTCAGAATTTAGAAACTAACACAGTTTCTTTTATGTTTTAATGCAGATATTACGGAGAGATGAATGATTTCAGATGAGAATAGTTGTGAAAATATCTCCAGAAATATGGAGGATATATATAACGGAAAATATGAAGATATCTTATAATATCTAAAATAAAATGATGATGAAAAATATCATCCGGAAAGGTTTAGAATAAGGAGCAGGGTGTTTGCTAACAATTTTGGCAGACACTGAATCATTTGGATCCTTTGAAGTCAAACTTATTCTTCATGATTTGTCCATGGCTTTCTTCATAATTTCGCATAACCCGCTTTTCGGTACTAAATTCTCTACCGAGCGTTCCTCACACTCCTTTCTGTATCATTAAACTTTTGGCCGTTTAGACCATCAACCACTTCCCTGTTTCCTCTGCATTTAATGCTACGATATCTGAATCATCGGTTGTTAACCCGAGGTGGTTTCAGGAGAACTGTGTTTTTAGATGATTAAATGCTAATGATAGTAGGGTGGAACATAAAAGATTTTCCGGTAACGAAGGCGAAAAGACAACGTATATATTTCGAAGTTATAATAAGACTAGTCTTGCTGAGAAGTCGAAGTTAACTTGCTGGAGCTGTGACAAAATTTGGCTACTTTGAAAAGGAGTCATAAGGTTGCTTTTGCTAATAATTGATAAAGGATTCGACGAGATTACGGATTAAACTCTGATTTTGGATTCGAGAGTTTTTCAGGTGCATAAATCTTTCCTTTCGTAGATGAAGTGCGGTTGATTCAACTTCTCGGTTGAGGTGTTTTCAAGAATCATGAAAGATTTGAACATGGATTGGAATCATAAAGATTTAAATGAGGTTTAAGATGAAATCAAGTGGCAAACTTGAAGAATTGTTTAGTTTCATATGTTATAATTAATATTTTAATTCATTTTTTTAATTGTCCAATGTTGATAGTCCCAATCGATAGTCCACAGTTTACAGTACAATAATTCATATATAATTTAATTTATAATATTCAAATTAATTAATACGTATCGTGACCCGTGTACATGTCTCAGACTCGATCACAACTCAAAGTATATATATTATTTGAGAATCAACCTCAACCCTGTATAGCTAACTCCCGCATTACTGCATATAGAGTGTCTATGGTTATTCCAAATAATATATATAGATGCGTCGATATGATATGTCAAAACCTTGTATACGTGTCCCGATATTTAAAGTGCGTAAAATAAATAACAGAAATTAAATGACGATAAATTAAATGCGTAAAGTAAATAACAGAAATTAAATGACGATAAATAAAATTGCGATAATTAAATTGCGATAAATAAAATGTAATCAGTTAGCTAGGAACAGTTAGCTGGAACAGTTAGCGTGGATTCTTAACAAAATTTCAATTAGTTAATTCGTTTGTTTCTAACAATTTTTATTTTGTCCAATGTTTTCTTCATTATGCCACTTGTTGGATTCTGATAGGTCAAAATCCAAATATGAAATTTAAATGGAAATGGTTATTCTGTGGTGAATGGATACGTATATCGGTGGTTGTACATAGGATAGTAAATGACCGTTGAATCAGCTTCGAAGAATGTACATTGTAACTTATTAATGTGAAATCTGAATATTCCTCGGGTATTACCTACCCGTTATAATATTTTCACAATTAACACTTTGTACTAAAGAATTTTTAATTACAATCTTTATGAAAACATATATACATATATATTTTCTTCAGATGCAATCATGGATTTAATGAGTTAATATGATATTAACTCATCTGATTTACCGTTAGAACAAGAATATATAATCTCTAAAACATTAGAGGTTACATAATCGCTATGTCGAACTAACATAAATGATGTAGAACGTCATGTAGAACGATGATCATACTCTAAATACAGATGGTAATATTGAGGCGTGTGATGTTGATATTCGAGGTACAGATTGTGATGTTGAGAGTTACGGCGCGGTTATGGTTTAGGGATGATAAGGGTACTGTCGACGTCGATGATGGTGGTACTGATTATGTTGCTGGTGCTGCTGCTGGTGTTCGTAACCTTCGCACCAGGTTCTCCAAAGTCGTCACACGAGCGCGAAGTTCGTTAATTTCTGCTAGTACATCGGGATGATTGACAGTTGGAGTAAGCGAATGAACAAGATCCAAAATGTAGGATAGTATATAATCGTGACGAGATACTCGAGAAATAAGAGAGAAAATGGTTTCTCGAACATGTTCGCTGATAAGTAATTCAGGTTCATCGCCAAGAGGACAATTTGGTGGATGGAAGGGATCTTCGATGTGAAATGATTTTCGATTATAGGATGATATTCTAACTTCATAGAATATCTATATATATAATACTAAAGATTTCATAAACTACAGAGGAACCTACGGCATATGTCAGGCAAGTCTACAGATGCGCCAAGATATGAATTTTGTCTATACACTATCGATGCACTAAATGCAGTAAGACGTGTCTAGACTTATGAATGATAAGCAGGCAATTTCCTAAGGAGTATAAGCAGATGATTTCCGACTAGAATTGATAAGCAAAACTTTTTGACAGGCAGACACTGTCGAAGTCCAGACTCACTAATGTATCCTAACAACTACTAGTCAGACACACTAATGCAAGGCCTGGTTCACTAAGACCACCGCTCTGATACCACCTGTAAAGACCCGTCCTTATCCACCTGGACAAGGTCTTCAACATTTGGTTCCATTGCGATGATCAACTCCAAGTAATGTCTTTAGTATGAGCTAATGCACAGCGGAAGACTTAATTCGTACCTGAGAATAAACATGCTTTAAAAGGTCAACATAAAGTTGGTGAGATATATAGGTTTGATGCTAGCAGCGTTATAACAATGGACCACAAGATTTCATGTTTAAACATTTTAATAAAAATATTCTAAGTGGTTGAGCACTTGGTAACCATACTTAACATTTAATCACGTCGCATGTTCCCTTTATTATGAAATCTTACTACACCGTACCAAGTGTAGTCACGAAACGAAGTACTGTGCAACCGTTGAATACTGGTCGTCCAGTCCGGTTGGGGTTGTCAGGCCCGATAGATCTATCAACAGGATTCGCGTTTACAATACCGCTGTAATTAATAGTTACCAAGCTACAGGGAAGTATGCCAGTGGTACAACTCAATGTAGAATATATTTTTCAGTTACTTGTGTCCATAACGTAAAACATAAAATACATGTATTCTCATCCCAAAATACTTAGAGTTTAAAAGTGGGACTATATACTCACCTAATGTATTTTGTAGTAAAAATACATATAACACCATTGAACACGTATACGGTTGGCCTCGGATTCACGAACCTATACCACGTATATTTATTAATACATAATTGAAGTCAAATAATTTCACCTATTAATTATATAATACTTATATAATAAATGTTAATGTCCATTTAATATTTTATGTTATATTATTATAATTATGTATCAAATATCTTTATATATATTTAAAATATTGTTAATAATAATAATAAAAATGATAATTTAATAAAAATGAAAATTTTGGTAATCCTAATGTTGATAATAATAATAATAATAATAATAATAATAATAATAATAATAATAATAATAATTCTAATTCTAATTTTAATTCTAATAATAATAATAATAATAATGATACTTTTAAATTTTAATTTTAATAACAAGATAAGTTTATAATAATGATAATTTCTAATATTAGTCTTAATACTTAATAATTTAAATGATAGAAGTCATTATGATAATAACGATAATACCAATAATTAGTAATAATAACTACCTCAAGTAAGTGGACTTTAAAAAGAAAAGAATGCCACCAGCAGGGATCGATCCTAAGACCTCTTGAATACCCGACACATACCCAACCATCCAAGCTGATTTGTTTTTCTGATATTACATCGATCTTAAATTCTCTTGACCCGTCTTTTTCTGTTTTCTTCTTCTTTTAAAAACAATCCATCTAATATTTTCATGATCATATTATCCTTATCGTGTTATAATTATTAAAATCAAATTTTTCATCATCTACAGGTTCTTGATCATCATAGTATTTCGTTAATCAACTGTCGTCATTATCTATACCCGAAAACACAATATGTACGGGTCATTATTTTCAGTCCACTAGGAGTCCATCAATTTATGAACCAAATTAAAGCTAGTCCATTATAATTCGGCCCACAGAACATTTCGGCCCAACAATCAAAATCATAACAGCCCATTTAACAATCCAGGAGGTTTTAAAGGAATCGGTTTTCAATAAAACAATATGAACGAATTGGGAATTGATAGGTAGGGCAGCCATATCTTTTATTATATTCGTATCACATCTTTTATAAAGTTAAGTGGGAATACTTGGTTTTATAAAGAAAACAACAACCACCATTTTTCAACTTACAGCTCACCCTCCATTATCACTCATCAACCATCATCTTTAATTTAACTCAAAGACAGAAGAGAGGGAGGAAGATATCTCGTAGCAGCAGCAGATTATCAAGTAGAAAGTGGTGTGATTTGTTGAGGTTTTGGTCTCGGACACAGAAAAGAAAAAGGAATAGCAGTAGTAGTTAATACATAACTCAGATAGCGATGGTCGATGGTGGTTTCTCTTGGTGGTTCCGTGATTGGTCTGTGGTGGTTCACAGCGAAACCAAAACAGACGGGTTGTATCAATCATTTAAAGGGCGACGGTTATGGTGGTTTTTGAGGGTTTTGAAGGTGGAGAAAAACAGTCAATTTCGATATATTGCAAGTGGGTTTGTCAATTGGTAGTGATGAAGTAGAGGTTAAACACGGATAAGGATTATTTTGCTTTCGTTGAAAATGATTATGGTGGGGTTATGTTGGTAGCAAAAGAAGCAGGACACAATCGGTTATTGGTGGTGATGAGATTCATGAAAAAGAAACAACAAAAATGGTGGCGGATAAGATCATGGAGTTTAATGGTGTGAAGTGGTGGTGAAAGAGGACTGTTTTGAGAGGTTGAGGTTCGAATAAAAACAGAAAGATAAGTGTCGCAGCAATAAGGTGATCAAAGTGGTGGTGTTCTTGATGGTTGGTTAGTTGATGATGATGGTAAACGAAATTGATTGTAGAAGGCAAGAAGATATCAACTTATGGTTTTTAGTGGGATTTTCTCCTTAATATTCTGAATTTCGGTTGGTTTTATAAAAGGAACAAGGCCACAGATTTATTAACTGATAAGAAGGAAATGACAAAAATATAATTAAAGCAGATTGTGTAAATCCCTAATTGGTACGGTTGAAGGGGATGTGTAGCAAATTGGGAAAAAAAAACAAAACGTGATTGAAGATTGATAGCTGTATTTACCGAATCTGTTTTCCTTTTTCAATTTTTATACAGTTAATTATTTTTTTTTTTAAATAATGTTTATAATTATATTAATAGATAATAATAATAATTCTTTTGATATATTATAATTACCCCTAATAATTAATAAATGTATTGATAATATTAATACTTTTAATATTATAATTAATGATAGAAAATAATAGTAATAATATTAATAACAATAACAATAACAATTAATGATATATCAGACTAAATGTATCAAATTTCGTGTATATATATTATATTTACTAATTTTATCATAAATTATTAATATCAATAATAATAATAAAATTAATATAACATCTATGTTTTAAATTGCAGTTAACTTATATATATAAATACTGCATATTATAAATTATGTAATATTTAATATTCATCTAGCATATATTAAATATTTAATTTATACTTTTTAATAACATATAATATGTGTTTGTATATTATATTATACAATATCAATTTATATATATATATATATATATATATATATATATATATATATATATATATATATATATACATAATTATTTACACAGTTGTTCGTGAATCGCCGGACATGGTCAAAGGGTAATTTGATTACATGAATATGAATTTTCAAACTTTCTAGACTCAACATTACAGATTTTGCTTATCGTGTCGGAAACCTATAGAGATTAGGGTTTAGATTTGGTCGGAAATTTCCGGGTCGTTACATAACAACCCTCACTTTTCGACTTCTAAATTACTGAATTAACCCTAGGGTTATATGTCTGACTATATGTATTAAGGGTTGTTATATACAATTAAATATTGACCGAATAGTAATTTTTAGTCAACAATGTACGCTTAAATAAATAATATATTATTAATTTATATAATTTGAAATAATTTAACTAAGTATATAAACTTTGTATCACTTTTATTATTTAGTTAATGTATTATATATTTAACTATATAATAAATCCAATTATATATAAATGTAATAATATTTACAAACTTACTAAAGCTATAATTTAATAATTAAAATCATAATTATTATTAAAAATACAAAATACCGAATTATTTATTATTTTTATGCAAAATTTGTATTTATTAATTAAATAAAAAAAATAAAAAATAAAAATAAAATAAAATATTATTGACAAATATTCTTGGAAAAACATTAAATAAATTTGTTTATTTACAAAAAAAAAAATCCTTAAAATAAATAAAAAATAAATAAATAAATTACTTTTTAATTAAAAATTTTAATGGAAAAATTACTTTTATTATTTTATTTTGTGCATTATCCCATGACCTAACATTTAATACTTTTTAATTTTAAAATCTCATTAAGAATTAAATATTTCTTTTTCTTTTAATTATTTTATTCTTTTTACCTAATTTTTTCAAGTATAAATACCCCTCATTTCTCATTCAAATTCACACTAAAATTTCTCTCATTCTCTCTTTGAAGAATTACTACTAGTAAGTATTCTTTTCTTACTTTTTATTTTTTTTACTTTTTACTTTTTACTTTTTTACTTTTTACTTTTTACTTTTTACTTCGGTTATTATTTTTACCGAAATATGTAAATAATGTTATAAATTATATGCAATTAAAAATAAAATAAATAACATGTATACACTATTACAATTACTAGCACCTATAACCTACTACTTATATTGTAACATAAAAACATTTTGGGATATGTATTAGAGATGTATAGATCTTCGAACTTTCTTGACGAATGGTTTCTATGAGATTCTAGGCAGAGGGTTTGGATTTCCGATTTAAAGGTTCCTATGGCCCAAGCCCCTAGATCTAAATTAGCCATTCAAAGGGAAAGGGGTGATTGGAAGCTTATCTAATACGGCAAGTATCCTAAAATGGAAAACATTGATAAAAGTAGAAACTCTCTAGTCATAGAAACTTAGTAAAATAAGAAACTTTCTAAAAATGAAAACTTTATAAAAATAGTAACTTACTAGGAATAGAAACTTAGTAAAACAAACTATACTTAAACACATACTTAAACTTAAACATGGGCAAAACACTTAACTACTCTTAAATGTCAATAGGTTGATTTTCCTGCTCACTCGTTCAACTCTTTATTCTGAGGAATAACTCTCTCTCTACTTACTAAGGTGAATTCATAGCCCCTCTTTATTGCTAGCAAACTTACTTACTTTTACTTGGGGTGAGACACATGCTGTTTTTACTTTTTACACTTTAGACACAAGTACCAAACTGTTAAACTATGCTATACCCGGCTATGTCCGACTAAGTCCCTACAGTGATATTTTTAATTACTGCGGCATGCTTAATTATTGGGGGTAGGCCTATCGGGAGTAACGTCCCCAATACATTTGACCAAGTCATTGTATTACTTAATAATGAAATTAAACCGACAAGGACAGACACAACTTGTCATGGGGCAAAACTTGAACGTTTAGTCTAAATATCACGCATTGGCATAACTTTTTGATCCTGCGGGAGATCAACTTTACAAACTAAATCTTGTGGTCTAAAACAACGACAAACTTTTTGTTAAACCTATGAACTTCACTCAACCTTTTTGGTTGACACTTTAGCATGTTTTGTCTCAGGTGCTGTTTGATTCAAGCTCTTATACTTACCGCTTATGTGATGCTACTTGGACATAGGATCAAGAGATATCACATTTATTACTTCTGCATGTGAACATTTACGATATTGTTATTCCTGTCATTGTAACGACATTTCATTTTCCGCTGCGTACTCATTAAAGTTAAATTCATCATTTAGTATTGTTCTGCTTTATTATAATATGTTAGTATGTTTTGATATTAGTGACGTTCCTTCCAGACCCTATTGGGAGGACGTTACAGATTGGTATCAGAGCATAACCAGGCTGTTATAGAGAACCAGGATTGCATTTTTATGTATGCCTTACTTGTTAGCTAGGGTGCCTTAGCAATCTAGGAAACTATAGGCTTTCCTGCCTTAGAATTAAAGCACTTAGGATTGCCCCATAATCTTAACGATTATGCTTTAATAAACTTGACTTAAAGATTTTAATCAAAATATCCTTCCTAATGTTAGGATGTCTAATTATCATCAAACGACCAAAATGAATCTTTTCAAGCCAACCGAAAAAGATACTGAAAGGTCTTCCACAGAAAGACCAGTCCAAAGTCCACCTTATGGCTTTGGTGGTCCTCCCTCACCAAATTATAGCCCAAATACTACTCTAAAGTTACATGGGTCTCCTGAATACTATCCAACCCCGAGGAATAAAGACAAGAGGAAATGTCTTGAAGAAACTGGGCCGTCAAAGAAAAGATCCCGATCTCCTTCCTACGATGAAGTTGATGCCAAGTACGAGCTCATGAATCTGTGAAAAACTACCGATGACCTTATTCGCCATATTGCAAGGATCGATGCTCAAATGAAGGAAAAAGACCTAGCGATCAAGAAGCTCGTGGAGGAAAATGATGAGCTAAAGAAAGAGATTATATACATACATTTGTTTTATCCCATGACCGATGTGGACTTTGGTTTGCACCCTTACAAGAAATGCCCGATGGGGGAAGCAATCTCTCTCCTACCTAAGAGACGATGTTGACTTTAGATTGAAGATGGAGGAAAACTGCGTGAATAATCAACTTTCTATGAGGGACCACAAGTACCATGTAATTAAAAATGGTGTTTCTAATCTTTATGATAATCTCGAATTCCTGCATGAGAAACAAAAGGCGAAGAATGAGAAAGTTGAGAAGTTTATGAAGAAGGTTGAGGAAGAGAAGAAGAGATATTAAGACTACTTCAATCTTAATATTTCCTAATTTATTTTTCCAAATTTCTTATCTATGTAAAGGCTATGCCTTAAACTATTTCTATTTTCGAATCGTGTAATAAAGGCTTGTTTAATGCCCCGTTCTTAATAATATAAAGTGTTTCATTCATATCTTATTCATCTTTATCCCGCTTAAAAAGTCTTCAAACTTATGACCTATCAGATTTATCAAACTTTTATACACCCTTATGTAGTGGAGAATCATGGTTCGTCCAACTGCACCAACTCTTACCACAATGTCTCATAACTATCTCGTTTGACTACATCCATTTCATAACTTTCACAACTTCCATAACTTTCAAAGGTATGAAAGTTGACCAAGTCTATAAAGACTGCAACTTAAAACTAGCCAACCATGACTCGACAAGTTCGTAACTATTTTCATGGATGACGTTTTGATCTGCTCCAAGAGTGAGAAAGAACATGAGCAACATTTGCAAATTCATTCTTAAGAAGAATAACTCTACGCAAACTTTTCCAAGTGCAAGTTTTGCCTTAAAACCGACATGTTGTCGATCCAGCTAAGATTACTGCTATCCTTAGTATACTATATTAGAAATCATCATTTATCATATCTTGACCTTATGGAGTGACCTTGGAATGAAAATATGAATTAGTGAAATATAATGATGGTGGCCAACGAGATTATATTACGGTAATTCATAGAAAAATTCCAATATCATGATGTATGGAATAGAAAGTGATTCAAAGAAAATCTCAATCTATCTGTTCAAAAACCCAAATGCAAGAAGAAAAAAGATCATCTTGATATTAGTAGATACCAAAGACTGCAAAGCATATTCGTTAATTTTTGGGACTTTCCGGTTACTATCGGAGATTCATAAAAGATTTTTCCCTTCTTGCCAAACCTCTTACGTAGCTAACTCAAAAAGGGAAGAAGTTTGAGTGGTCTGAAGAACAGAAATCTGCTTTCAAGATTCTGAAAGAGAAGTTGACCACAGCCCCGATTCTATCTTTACCTGAAGGTACTGATGATTTTGTTGTTTACTGCGATGCCTCAAAGCAAGGCTTTGGTTGTGTTTTAATGCAACGTGAAAAGGTTATTGCCTACGCATCTAGACAGTTGAAGAAACACGAAAAGAACTATACCACACACGACCTTGAGTTAGGTGCCGTGGTATTTGCATTAAAGATATGGAGAAATTATCTATATGATACCCAGTTTACGGTGTACACTGACCATAAAAGTCCTCGACACATCTTTGATCAAAAACAGTTGAATATAAGGCAAAGCCGATGGCTCGAGTTATTGAATGATTACGACTGTAAGATGGAATATCATCCTGGCAAGGCAAACGTAGTTGCCGATGCCCTTAGTCGAAAATACGATGTTAAACGTGTTAGTGCCTTAAACCTGAAAATCAAATCAAATCTTATATCACGAATCTGCAAAGCTCAACTGGAAGCTATTAAACCAACACTTATCGAAGGTGAAGGGCCTATCGGTTTCGAGAACCAACTCCAAGTGAAAGCTAATGGTACACGGTACTTTGGCAACATAATTTGGGTTCCTCGCTTCGATAATCTCCGTGAACTAGTCTTGGATGAAGCGCATAAGACTAGGTATTCTATTCATCTGGGTTCCAATAAGATGTACCACGATGTGAAGGAATTTTACTGGTGTTCTAATATGAAAGCCGACATTGCTACTTATGTTAGTAAGTGTCTCACTTGTTTGAAAGTCAAGGCTGAACATCAAAAGCCTTCTGGTCTGTTGACACAACCCGATATTCCACAGTGGAAGTGGGAATGTATCGCTATGGACTTTATTACTAAATTGCCCAAGACTTCTAGTGGCAATGATACTATGGTTCATAGTAGATCGTCTTACTAAATCTGCTCATTTCTTACTGATCAAGGAGACCGACAAGATGGAGAGATTGTCACAACTGTATATCAAAGAAATTGTCTCTCGTCATGGTGTTCCTATATCAATCATATCCGATCGCGACAGTAGATTCACTTCCAGATTCTGGAAATCCTTACAAACTGCTCTTGGAACTCAACTCGACATGAGTACTGCTTATCATCCGCAAACCGATGGTCAAAGTGAACGAACCATTCAAACATTGGAAGATATGCTTCGCGCTTGTGTTATCGACTTCGGCAAAGGCTGGGATAGACATTTGCCTTTGGTTGATTTCTCTTACAATAATAGTTACCACTCAAGTATTAAGGCTGCACCTTTTGAGACCTTATACGGACGAAAATGTAGATCCCCACTGTGCTGGGATGAATTAGAGGACAGACAGTTAACTGGTCCTGAAATCATACACGAGACAACCGAAAAGATAGTTCAGATTAAGAAACGAATAGAAACTGCCCGCAGCCGACAGAAGAGCTATGCTAATAAAGGTCGGAAAGATTTGGAATTCCAAGTTGGTGACAAAGTCATGTTGAAAGTATCCCCTTGGAAAGGCGTCGTTCGTTTTGGTAAACGAAGCAAACTAAGTCTGCGTTTTGTTGGACCCTTCAAGATTACTGAAAGGATCGGACCCGTGGCTTATCGATTAGAATTACCTGCTAAACTTAGTAGCGTACACGACGTATTTCATGTCTCAAATCCTAAAAAGTGTCTCGCTGATGACACTCTCGTTATTCCTTTAGATGACATTCGCATTGATGATAAAATGCACTTCATAGAGGAACCCGTAGAAGTCATGGACCGATCTGCTATACGCTTAAAACAAAGCACCATACCTATTGTTAAGATCCGTTGGAATTCACGACGTGGCCCCGAGTATACCTGGGAACGTGAAGACCAAATGAAACAGAAATATCCCCATCTCTTCTCAATCGCTGATGCATCCGAGATGTCTACCTAAAACTTCGGAACGAAGTTTTTATTAACGGGGAGGTACTATAACAACCCTCACTTTTTGACTTCTAAATTACTGAATTAACCCTAGGGTTATATGTCTGACTATATGTATTAAGGGTTGTTATATACAATTAAATATTGACCGAATAGTAATTTTTAGTCAACAATGTACGCTTAAATAAATAATATATTATTAATTTATATAATTTGAAATAATTTAACTAAGTATATAAACTTTGTATCACTTTTATTATTTAGTTAATGTATTATATATTTAACTATATAATAAATCCAATTATATATAAATGTAATAATATTTACAAACTTACTAAAACTATAATTTAATAATTAAAATCATAATTATTATTAAAAATACAAAATACCGAATTATTTATTATTTTTATGCAAAATTTGTATTTATTAATTAAATAAAAAAATAAAAAATAAAAATAAAATAAAATATTATTGACAAATATTCTTGGAAAAACATTAAATAAATTTGTTTATTTACATAAAAAAAAATCCTTAAAATAAATAAAAAATAAATAAATAAATAAATAAATAAATTACTTTTTAATTAAAAATTTTAATGGAAAAACTACTTTTATTATTTTATTTTGTGCATTATCCCATGACCTAACATTTAATACTTTTTAATTTTAAAATCTCATTAAGAATTAAATATTTATTTTTCTTTTAATTATTTTATTCTTTTTACCTAATTTTTTCAAGTATAAATACCCCTCATTTCTCATTCAAATTCACACCAAAATTTCTCTCATTCTCTCTTTGAAGAATTACTACTAGTAAGTATTCTTTTCTTACTTTTTATTTTTTTACTTTTTACTTTTTACTTTTTTACTTTTTACTTTTTACTTTTTACTTTTTACTTCGGTTATTATTTTTACCGAAATATGTAAATAATGTTATAAATTATATGCAATTAAAAATAAAATAAATAACATGTATACACTATTACTATTACTAGCACCTATAACCTACTACTTATATTGTAACATAAAAACATTTTGGGATATGTATTAGAGATGTATAGATCTTCGAACTTTCTTGACGAATGGTTTCTATGAGATTCTAGGCAGAGGGTTTGGATTTCCGATTTAAAGGTTCCTATGGCCCAAGCCCCTAGATCTAAATTAGCCATTCGAAGGGAAAGGGGTGATTGGAAGCTTATCTAATACGGCAAGTATCCTAAAATGGAAAACATTGATAAAAGTAGAAACTCTCTAGTCATAGAAACTTAGTAAAATAAGAAACTTTCTAAAAATGAAAACTTTATAAAAATAGTAACTTACTAGGAATAGAAACTTAGTAAAACAAACTATACTTAAACACATACTTAAACTTAAACATGGGAAAAACACTTAACTACTCTTAAATGTCAATAGGTTGACTTTCCTGCTCACTCGTTCAACTCTTTATTCCGAGGAATAATTCTCTCTCTACATACTAAGGTGAATTCATAGCCCCTCTTTATTGCTAGCAAACTTACTTACTTTTACTTGGGGTGAGACACATGTTGTTTTTACTTTTTACACTTTAGACACAAGTACCAAACTGTTAAACTATGCTATACCCGGCTATGTCCGACTAAGTCCCTACAGTGATATTTTTAATTACTGCGGCATGCTTAATTATTGGGGGTAGGCCTATCGGGAGTAACGTTCCCGATACATTTGACCAAGTCATTATATTACTTAATAATGAAATTAAACCGACAAGGACAGACACAACTTGTCATGGGGCAAAACTTGAACGTTTAGTCTAAATATCACGCATTGGCATAACTTTTTGATCCTGCGGGAGATCAACTTTACAAACTAAATCTTGTGGTCTAAAACAACGACAAACTTTTTGTTAAACCTATGAACTTCACTCAACCTTTTTGGTTGACACTTTAGCATGTTTTGTCTCAGGTGCTGTTTGATTCAAGCTCTTATACTTACCGCTTATGTGATGCTACTTGGACATAGGATCAAGAGATATCGCATTTATTACTTCTGCATGTGAACATTTACAATATTGTTATTCCTGTCATTGTAACGACATTTCATTTTTCGCTGCGTACTCATTAAAGTTAAATTCATCATTTAGTATTGTTCTCGTTTATTATAATATGTTGGTATGTTTTGATATTAGTGACGTTCCTTCCAGACCCTATTGGGAGGACGTTACACTTAGAGAGTCTGCATATTTATGATGACAGCTTTTGTTAAACAATAACTTGCATTCTATTTTGATACATTTGATAGTGGATGCTGTTGACTTTATTTTGGTCAACTTTTTGGTTAAGTAATAATGTATGGTTTTTCTAAACTTACATATTTTGATAGGTTTCCTTTATAGGAAATCATTTTTAAATAAAGAATGCAAGGTTATTTATTAAATTCATATAGAGTTATGATCAAGATGTGAGACCAAGATAACGATGGTCGTCAAGTGTACTTTAACGGGTCGTTAAAGTTATAGAGTCCTAACTCGTCTAAATGTATATTTGGGTCGAAATTACACCGTTTGGTTGTATGGGTTGTTAAAACCTTTTTGTAAACTCAAATAGATCAAAAGTTTCACCTGGAAGTTTTAATGAGAAAGGTGTCACCTGAAAGTTTCACCTGAAAGTTTAGTGTCGCCTGAAAGTTCTGAAAGTTTAGTGTCACCTGAAAGTTTAGCTTTGTGACGACCCGGAAATTTCCGACCAAATTTAAACTTAATCTTTATATAATTTCGACTTGATAAGCAATGAATTTTAATAAATCTTAAACCTTCGAAAAGAGTTTTACACAAGCTTTTGGTCACCCTTTTATTCCGACGATTCACGAACGTCATAACTTGATTTAATTGTTTAATTGTTTAATTATTGTGTATATATATAGATTTATATATATTTAACTTGAAAATATGACAATTAAATATCTCATTAAGTATATTAACAAAGTATTATATATATATATATATTCATACTACTAATTTAAAGAGTTTTCAAACAATATATATATTACTATTTAAACGACGTAATTAACTTATGTTAAAATGTATTTACATATAATGTATTACGAGTGTAAATACATCCTTACAAGTATTGAATACACTTTATAATATACCAATACATATAAAGGATAGCTATACTCATATTTCCTCAAAGAATTCTACTCGCATTCATACGGTATTTTTACCCGTATTATACACAGCTTCTAGAAGTATTTACTATTGGTATATACCAATAGAATTCTGCAATTATTTGTGTAATATGTCATCCATGACCTAATCAATTTAATAAGTCATTCATGACTTAATACAATTTAACTTATCTTAGATATTTTCACTAAAAGCCAAAATTATAAGCTTATAAATAAGGACCATTTTAACTCATTTTTACTCCACATTTTCTTAAACTAAAAATACACACTTGAATGCTCTCATATCATACTTTAATCTCAGAAACTTTCCTCTTCATAATCAAGGTAAAATACTTCTCAAAATCCTTGTTCAATTCCTTGTATAGTTGCTATCTTATTATACTTATAAAACTTGTAAAAACTAGAACTTGTTTTGGTGAACACCAAGCTTGTTTGAAAAACTAATCTAATCTTTCTAACTTAACTTTAATGACACTTATTTATATGTATTATGATGTTATATTAAGTTAATATAAGAACTTATAACTTGTACATATGAAAAACACCGTGAAACTTAACATATATCCTTTAATCTCCATTCGATAAAAAGCGGGCTGTTTTGGGTTGGGAATTAAAAACCTATCTTAGACTTTGAGTTCGAGGCTAAGACTTTGGAAATATGTTAATATATATAAATAAGACTTCCAGTATTTTTTTCATGATTTTAGACAAAGTGGAAGTATTTTATCAAAAATCATATATTGGGTGGATGCCGGGATTTTTCCAAATCTGTCCACCGACACAAAAAGAGGGTAAAGCTCTAAAAATTACTACTTGGGATGAACTTTTCGAATTAGTTTTGTAAAATTTACTTCTTAATGAATCCATAGCAATTTGATTCACTTTAAACGGAGTTGTAATGAATATTTGGCGAGCAAAACAAAATCTGTTAAAATTAACGTTGTATGGACGAAATTTATATTATAAAAACTATATTAACCATATCCTTGTTAACTTTTACTATATCCTATATATATTTGGACATGTTATCAGTAGTATAACAAAATATTATAATCTTGGTTAATTCTGTGATTGTATATATGTATAATAATATTCTTGGTACGTCCTAACACAATAAGTATACAATACGTTTTGATAAATCCTAAGACAATACGTACACAATACGTCTTAGTTAATTCTAAGACAATACGTATACAATACGTCTCTGGGTTGATGCAAATATAATACGTATACAATACGTCGTGGGGTAATTCTAAGATTATATATATACATATATACCGATTATTGGACTGTTGGACTTTTCGGACTATTTTGGAATACTAACAAAGGACTACTAACAATGGACTACTAACATAAAATGCTAAAAATTATTATATAAGTATTCTATGAACTTGCTTTATTTTATTCATATGTCGTATTATTATCTGAATCGTTATTATTGTTATAGGTTCGTGAATCCAAGGACGACGGTCATATTTTTAATAAGTTGAAAACTTATTATTAATATACTTTTACTACTGTGAGTATATAGTCCCATTTTTAAACTCTACAAATATTTTGGGATGAGAACACATGCATTTTATGTTTTACGCCATAGACACAAGTACTTAAAATATATTCTACGTTGAGTTGTACCACTTTGCATATCTTCCCTAATAGCTTGGTAAGTAATATTTACATGTTGTAAGAACATGTATACGCGAATCCTATTGATAGATCTATCGAGTTAGACAACCCCAACCGTGCTAGTCGCTCTAGTATCATAAACGGTTGCATAGTACTTCATTTTTACTACACTTGGTACAGTGTAGGGAGATTTCATAATAAAGGGAATATGCCACATTAATGGTTAAGTATGGTTACCGAAGTGCTCAACAACTTATAGAATACTTTTATACACTTGCGAGTGTACATATATTTATAACTATGAAATCTTGTGGTCTATATTTATATCGATGATAAACCTATATATCTCACCAACCTTTGTGTTGACTGTTTACGCATGTTTATTCTCAGGTCCTTAAGAAAGTCTTCCGCTGTTGCATTATCTGAGCAAGCTGTGCATGAAGTCTCATACTTTTATTTAAATAAAGTGTTGCATTCAATAAAACCTTTGTCATGTATTATATTCGACTGTTACGTCACGTGTGTAGTATTTGGAAACCGATGTATTTTGGGGATTATTTCTTAAATAATCGCCCACTTATTTAAAACATGCATTATGTATAATAATGATGTGCTTTTTATGAAACGAATGCAATATTTTCTAAAACATATTATATAGAGGTCAAATACATAGCTATGAGACCAATGAGAATGTACTGCTTTTATAGTAATATGGACGGGTCGTTTCAGTTGGTATCAGAGCGGTGGTCTTAGCGAACCATGTCGTGCATTAGTGTGTCTAACGGATAGTTATTAAGATGCAATAGTGAGTCTGGACTTCGACCTTAACTGCATGTCAAAAGTTTTGCTTATCATTTCTAGTCGAAAATCATCTGCTTATCACCCTTAGAAAATTACATGCTTATCATTCTTAGTCTAGACACATTTTACTGCATTGATTGCATAAATAGTGTATAGACAAAGTTCATATTTTAGCGTATATGCTAATTCATATCTTAGCGTATCTGTTACTGTAAACTTTGCCTAACATATTCCGTAAATTCCTCCGTAATCTATGAAATCTTTTGCTCTATATATATATATATATATATATATATATATATATATATATATATATATATATATATATATATATATATAGATATTCTATGTAATTAGAATACCATCCGATAGCCGAAAATCATTTCATATCGAAAAATCCTTTATTCAATCGTACGAAATGGAACTCTCCACTAGTTCAAGTCCCTCGAATTCCGATATGGAATTTCACTCGAGCTCCGAAAGCAGTGTGACCGGAATGGATCAACCAATTAGCCATCATCTATTTTGGATGAATTGGGGATGGGTTCGTAGTCTACTTAATCATTGGAGACAAGAAGAAGGTGATCCCTTCCATCCACCACATTGCCCTCTTGGTGAAGAACATGAGGCACTTACCGGCGAACCCGTTCGTAACACCATTTTCTCTCTCCTTTTCAGGATATGCCGCAACGAGTATAATATTACTAATATTATTGAGGCTATCCAACCTTTACTCCGTATCTTGCATGATGAATTATTTAGTAAAAAAAAAAAATACTGTCATGAAAAGCAAAACTTCATTAGCAAGTGCATCCTACATCATTTCATTCCCTTTATAAAGCTCTTGACCTCTCTTTTTATCCAAGAAACTTTAAACATCTTCTTTCACAATACAAAACAAAACAAATTCTCATCATCTATACTCACATCAAACCACTACCAGCACCAGCACCAGCACCAGCATTACCAACAACATCACAAGCCTCAACATCGCAAGCCGCATTACGAGCATCAACATCATACGCACCGCAGGCACTGAGGGATACCAACAATAATGAGTGATGAAGTATTAATTCATTATTTCATTTACGTTGAAGAAATATTCCGCGGCGATTATGTAATCTCTAAAGTTTTAGGGATTATTCATTTCTAGTTCCAACCGTAAACCAAATGAGATTAATATAATATTAACTCATTAAATCCATATTACATCTAAAGAAAATATACATACATATATTTTCATAAAGACTGTAATAAAAATTCTTTTGTACAAAATATTACTTGTGAAATTTTATTTTAAAGGGTAGGTAATACCCGAGAAATACTTAAGTTCACATTAATATGTTACACTGTACATTTTCAATGATGGTTCGACAATCGTTAATTATACTCTCTCCTTTCATAGCAATATACATCATTTCACAAAATTCAAGACAACCATTTTCCATACCAATTCAATTACATATTCTGATTTTGACATATCAAAATCCAAGTCAAGATTTAAGAAGTGCCATCAATCTTAAA
Source organism: Rutidosis leptorrhynchoides (assembly GCF_046630445.1). NCBI lineage: Eukaryota > Viridiplantae > Streptophyta > Magnoliopsida > Asterales > Asteraceae > Rutidosis > Rutidosis leptorrhynchoides. The sequence continues at coordinate 84,934,406 of NC_092334.1, forward strand.
TTCCTACATCCTTCAAAATTATACTTTAAATTCAAACTATACTAGAACATCACTTTCATTCATAGAACTCATAAAGATATTCGTATCATTCAAGATTCACGACGAATTCATTATACGGATATTGACGATGACAACCTGCGTCTAAACCCTTCAAAATTCTTGAAAACATCTCAACTAAGGAACAATAGAGAGAATGAACCAATCACACGATACATACGAAGAATATATGCATATAGATATGCATTCGGAGGACACTTGAACCTAAGCAAAGGTTCATCACGTATCCGTGTCAGATCCTTTAGCATTATTATTACCCAAAATAACTTTACAATCCCTTTTCAAAATAGCGAATTTTATTACAGCTCCAAAAAGACAACTTCGACTTTTCATCCGGAGTATCCTTATTATAACCTTGATATATACGTTGTCTTTTCGCCATCGTTACTGGGGAACCTTTTTTATTCCACCACATTAGTAGTAAGCTTACCAGCAACTTTATTGCTCTTTGACTTAAATCTCTCTGAAAGATCACTATAAAACCTTGTCATGTACCCATCTACATCTTGTAACAATAATTGTCATACCAAACCTCAGAAAGCATCAATAATTATTCTTGAATCTCACATCATTTCTGCATATACATATAACGTTATTTCCTGGAATTATAATTCTGAAATCCAGAATAGCACTTCAGCCTACGAATCAGTACTATGAAGTTTTGAAAAAGCTGAATGAAGCAGCAGAAACTGTAGACAACCGTAACAGTCAAAAGTTGATGATAAAGAATATTGTGTTAGCAACGCACAGAAAAAGAAAAGGTTTGGAATTGGAAAACGGATTGAGCAAACCCTGAAGGAGGCTGTAGACAAATCACAAGGACAAAATCTACCTTCAAAGAATCCAAATGATTCGGTGTCTGCTAAAATACTTAGCAAATACCTTGCTCCTTACTCTAAAACCCTTGCGGACAATATTTCTCATCATCCTCTTATCTTAAATATTCTAAGATATCATCGTATCTTCCATTATAAATATCCTTCATATTTCTGGAGATATTTTCATAACCATTCTTATCTGAAATCATTTATTCCTTCGCGTTATCTGTATCACATCATAAAGAAAACTGTTTTAGTTTCTAAATATCTGAAACCTCTGAGTGTAAAGTATGAATGTTTTTGAAGTAATGTTGGGAATTGAATTATGAGTTAGTATAATATAATGACACTTGATCAACGTGATTATATTACAGTAAGTCATGCTGAGTTTCTAAATGGAACGTAATGATTCACAGACCATAACGTCATCATGTGCCATGTTACATGACTCTTACATTCAATCTAATCTCTAAACATATCAAGAACATATTCTATTGATAGTTCTATTTTTTCCTTTGGATTCTGGTAATTTCACAAGTCAAATTGTGCTATTACAGTTTCTCTCTTAGAGCATTAGCTATGCTCATTCTGATTTCATATCTATGAATTCTAGACCATTATTCGCTTGACTTGAAGTCGGGAAAAGAAGACGGAAGCATGAAACTCCAAAATATAAGGAAAAATATAAGCACGAAGACAACGCAGAAATTACAAACCGTGTATATCGATGCGTATAGCAATATAAAGACACGGGAAAACTAAGAACACTATAAACCCAAGAGCATAGTAGAAATTAACGGATTCCTCTGGTGGAAGATGAAAAAGAAGAATGACAGATGTGATAGTCAAGAAGATGTGATAGTCAAGAATATATCAAGAATTAAAACTGGATGGAGCATATTGACGAATGTTTTGGAAGTACGAAGAAAGGAAGAAAGTATAAAAGATGGGAGATGTGGAAATAAGGAAACGTAGGAGGTTGAATTATAGTAAAATATCCGACAGAGAAATCGAGACAGATTATTGCATTAAATCGAAAAGGATCATAATTTCCTTAATCGCCGAAGAATCAAATCTTATATAGATTACAAAGATTTTCTTTAATCTGGAGATCAACCATGATGACGTCAAAAGATAAGACGAATCCCTATTTTCTCATTTCACTCTTTTACGATAGCTTCACTCATACGTTTCGAGTAATCGAATTATTTTATCCATATTTCTCAATCATGATAAAACCCTATGAATCAAATTATATTCGTCATAATAACATTCTTATTGTTAGCCATGACGACCTCGATCAAATTTCGGGACGAAATTTCTTTAACGGGTAGGTACTGTGACGACCCGAAAATTTCCGACCAAATTTAAACTTAATCTTTATATAATTCTGACTTGATAAGCAATGAATTTTAATAAATCTTGAACCTCCGAAAAGAGTTTTATACAAGCTTTTGGTCACCCTTTTATTCCGACGATTCACGAACGTTATAACTTGATTTAATTGTTTAATTGTTTAATTATTGTGTATATATATGGATTTATATATATTTAACTTGAAAATATGATAATTAAATATCTCATTAAGTATATTAACAAAGTATTATATATATATATTTTCATACCACTAATTTAAAGAGTTTTCAAACAATATATATATTACTATTTAAACGACGTAATTAACTTATGTTAAAATGTATTTACATATAATGTATTACGAGTGTAAATACATCCTTACAAGTATTGAATACACTTTATAATATACCAATACTTATAAAGGATAGCTATACTCGTATTTTCTCAAAGAATTCTACTCGCATTCATACGGTATTTTTACCCGTATTATACACAGCTTCTAGAAGTATTTACTATTGGTATATACCAATAGAATTCTGCAATTATTTGTGTAATATGTCATCCATGACCTAATCAATTTAATATGTCATGCATGACTTAATACAATTTAACTTATCTTAGATATTTTCACTAAAAGCCAAAATTATAAGCTTATAAATAAGGACCATTTTAACTCATTTTTACTCCACATTTTCTTAAACTAAAAACACACACTTGAATGCTCTCATATCATACTTTAATCTCAGTAACTTTCCTCTTCATAATCAAGGTAAAATACTTCTCAAAATCCTTATTCAATTCCTTGTATAGTTTCTATTTTATTATACTTATAAAACTTGTAAAAACTTGAACTTGTTTTGGTGAACACCAAGCTTGTTTGAAAAACTAATCTAATCTTTCTAACTTAACTTTAATAACACTTATTCATATGTATTATGATGTTATATTAAGTTAATATAAGAACTTATAACTTGTACATGTGACGATCGCTCCAAATCCATATGGACGAACACGTCATTCATCGATTTCATTGCGAGGTATTTGACCTCTATATGATACGTTTTGTAAACATTGCATTCTTTTGAAAAGGCTCACCATAAATGAATATTTAAATCAAAGGTTTTCGATATCTGATGATTTCTACATATAGACAATCACCATAAATAATAATTTACAATAGTACTTTCGTTGACAATGCAGTCAAAATAAGATACATGGTGATGATTTGGTGAATGCAACGTTTTCTTGAAAAATATGCCAAGTAAGACTCCATGCACATAGCTTGTCTAACATATAAGCAAACAGCGGAATACTTCTAGGGAACCTGAAAATAAACATGCTAACAAGTGTCAACACAAAGGTTGGTGAGTTCATAGTTTTAATGTTTTGCATAATCTGTACATAAAGGTGGATCACAAGATTTCAGTTGTTTCATCCAGAAACATTTATCAAAATATTCTACAAGATTGAGCACCCTGGTAGCTAAACTTTAACGTTATAATAAGTACCCCTATTTTAACATACATGCAACCAACATGTACAATACACGCAAACCAACGTGTACTAAACTCAAATAGCATACGTCTGTTTTATAGTTCAGGCTAGGGTTTCTATACCTGGAACAGACGGGGATGTCAAGCCCTATGGATCCATATACTACCATTCGCGCCCACCAGTTCTTATAACTGGCAGTTACTAGTTACCAAAGATAAGGGATTTTCGGTTCAAACTCGGTGTAGAATTTAGTATGTACTTGTATCCATTGCGTTTAAAATAAAGTGCATGTATTCTCAGCCCAAAAATATAGATTGCAAAAGCAATTAAAAAGGGAGCAATGAAACTCACTCATATAAATATTGTAAAACAGTTAATAAAGCATTTGCATGTATTCGCAGTTCAAAATGTATTTCAAAAGCATTTAATAAAGCAGTTGTAAAAGTAGCGCATGTATTCTCAGTCCCAAAAATGTAAAGAGTAAAAGGGAATCAAATGAAACTCACCTTAGCAGCAAATAAAGCCGTTCATCAAAATGTGACCGAAACTCGGATTACCAAATAACCGTAGATCTCGACCTAGAGAACATATGTTGGTCAATAAATGTCTATCAAGCTAAGTCAGGTCATAGTGTATCACAATCCTAATGCTCGAGATCGACATATAAAAGTTATCCAAAGTCGTTTCAAAAAGTCAATTTTGACAATAGTTCAACAAAACGAGACGTACCTTATATAAGGATTCATTTACTCGGTTGGTAGTATTCAAAAATCCAATTTATCAATCTTACAAACAAGTTGTTTAAATATTAATTGCAGATTCAAAAGCAATTCTAAATAACGTTAATCATAATTTAGTTGATCATATCTTTTGATTAGTTCATCGAAATTACGCCATTTCTAAATGAAAAGTTATTGATTTTTCGCCAGCTTTCCAAAAACATGTATATCATATACCTTTTATTAATAATATATGTATTTAATTCATGATTCATTATAAACTATTTAACGATAAAATTTAGCATACAAGCATGCATAAATATATATACTCGACCACTAGACATGGATACACAATTAATATATAAAAGATAAAATATGAATGCTCACGTATTAATATCGTGATTCAATATTGCAGGAAAGTACGTAGACGCGACGGAAATGATAAATGCCAGGTTGACCTTTGACTCATGATCATAACCCCCAAGTAATACCCATAACCTCCATAGATATAACTCATAATTTCCTTAGCTTTATCCCGCTCGAAAAGCTTGTTTTGAAAATAACTTGTTCATGACCTCATCGTAGTATTTTATGTATAATAATACTAATAATAATACTAACACTACTAATAATAATAATAATAAGATTTATAATAATTATAATAATAATAATAATAATAATAATAATAATAATAATAATAATAATAATAATAATAATAATAATAATAATAATAATAATAATAATAAATAATAATAATAATAATAAATATAGAGAGCATAGATGGAGAGATATATGTGTGTGTGTCGACAAACTGTCCAATTTATAGAAGAATTCTGATTTCTGACCCCCGTACGATCGCATGGGTTTTATGCCTATTTCTCATGCGATCGCATGACCCTCTGATCCAGCTCACAATCATTTGTTGTTTTGTTTGTCGACATATTTAAATATAATATATATAATATATATAATTTAAATAATTAATTATATATTATATTAAATTCATGTGCATAGTTGACTTGTAATTTTCGTTCCGATGACTCGTACGTTGTCACTCGACTTATGTCCCGGTTCCAGTTTCTCGAACGCATTTTCGTACGCTTAGAAAACTCGCAATTTACGTTTTGTGACTCGTACCTTTGTCAAAATATAATCTTAAATTATCAATAAACTATATTATTCAAAGTGTATCTTAAACTTTCAAGTGTTTTGGTCATTTACTTCTATAAATCATTGTCTCGCTATTTTTTAATATATATATATATAATAACAAATCGTTTTATGACCAAGTTAATATATATTTTCAACATTCATAAACACGTTTTAAATATACGTCGCAAGTTATTCATACAATTAATATTCCAACTTATCATATATATTCAAATAAATATTTAAACCAATAAGTTTAATGTACGGTATCAAACAATTAATACATTGTTACGTTTTCAAGTTATAGTATATATATATGTATCTATATACATATAATTGTTCGCGAATCGTCAAGAACAACCGAAAGGTATTTGAATATATGAAAGTAGTTCAAAAATTTTGAGATTCAGTTTTACAGACTTTGCTTATCGTGTCGAAAATGTTAATCATACAAAGATTAAGTTTAAATTTGGTCAGAAATTTCCGGGTCATCACTGTACCTACCCGTTAAAGAAATTTCGTCCCGAAATTTGAGTGAGGCCGTCATGACTAACAATAAAAATGTTTTCATGACGTATATGTGTTGATAAATAGAGTTTTATCACCGTTGAATAATATGGATAAAACAATCCGATTTCTCGAGGCGTATGAGAGAAGTTATCGTAAAAGAGTGAAATGAAAGAATAGAGATTCGTCTTAACTTTTGACGTAGTTATGATTGATTTCCGGAATTTAAGGAATAGAAAAATCTTCATAATCTAAATAAGATTTGATTCTTCGAAATTTAAGGAAATTAAGATTTCCTTTAAATGCGTAATCTGCCTCGATTGCTATGTCTAATATTTTGCTATAAATTAACCACTTCCGTTTCATTATTTTCGCCACTCCTACATCTTCTTCCTTATTTCATACTTCCAAAAGATTGTGAAATGCTTAATCCAGTTCTGATTCTTGATATTTTCTTGGCTATCGTATCCTTCATTCTTCTTTTTCATCTGCCACCAGAGGAAATTATTTTCTTCTACAATTACCTTGGGGTTATAGTATTTTTCATTCTCCCTTGTCTTTATATTGCTATACGCATTGATATACACGGTTTGTAATATATGTGTTATTGTCAGGCTTTATATTTTCCCATATATTTAGGAGCTCCATGCTTTCGTTTTTCCTTCCCGACTTCAAGTCAAGCGAATAATGGTCCAGAATTCGTAGCTATACATTTCAGAATGAACATAGTTAATGTTCTAAGAAAGAAATTGTAATGGCACGATCTTGATTTGTCAAATTACCAAAATATCTGGAAATACCGAATCATTAAGAAAAGTATTTTCTTGATATATTTAGAGATTAAATAGAATGAAAGAGTTATGTAACATGGTTCATGATGAGGGTATGATCTGTGAACCTTTATCACGTTCCATTAGAAGCTCAGCATGACTTACTATAATATAATCACGTTGATCAAGTGTCATTATATTATACTAACTCATGCTTCAGTTCCCAACACTACTTTAGAAACATTCATATTTTAAACTCGAAGGTTTCAGAATTTAGAAACTAAAATAGTTTCTTTTATGATTTTACACAGATAGCACGAAGAAGTAAATGATTTTAGATAACAATAGTTATGAAGATATCTTCAGAAACATCGAAGATATTTATAATGAAATATATGATGATATCTTAGAATTTCTAATATCGAAAGATGATGAAGAAATTTTTTTTCGTAAAAGTTTAGAGTCAGGAGCAAGGTATTCGTTAATGACTTCAGCAGACACTGAATCATTTGGATTCTTTGAAGGCAGGTTTAGTCTTTGTGATTTGTCCACAGCCTCCTTCATGGTTTGCTCAATTTGTTTTTCAGTACCAAATTTTCTCTTTTTCTGTGCTTTTCCAACACACTACTCTTTATCATCAAACTTTCGACTGTTAAAGTCGTTTACAGTTTTTGCTGCTTCATCAACATTTTTTTTTTTAAGATTTCGAGATCTAGTTCGTAGTTTAGGGTGTTTTTCAGAAACCTCACATTCGAAGTCTGTAAGTCTTGAAGGTAAACGTTATATGTATATATATAACTGTTGGCGAAAAAATTGCTACGAAATTCAAAATACTGATTTGCTAATTCCCAGTAGTTGGTATGACAATTGTTGTTACAAGTTGTATATGGGTACTTGATAGAGTTTCAATGAATAATTATCGTGATTTTTCGGAGAGGCTTAATGATCAATGAAGTTGTTGATAAGTTTACTGCTAATGTGGTGGAATATGAAAGGTTCCCCGGTAACAATGATGAAAGGGGTAATCGTTATAATAAGGCTTATTCGAATGAATAATTGAAAGTGATTTTGCTGGAGTGGTGACAAAACTGTCTATTTTGAAAAGGAATTGAAAAGTTATTTTAGCTAATAAATGCCAAAGGGTCTGACACGGATACGTGTTAAACTATGACTTTGATTTCGAGGGTTTTTCAGGTACAAGACTGCGGTAACATGTGGTTGGATCATCATCTCGATGATTCATTATTTGAAGTGTCTTCAGGAATTTCGAGGGATTTGAACATAGATTGTAATCGTTAATATTCATATGATGTTCTAGGAATTTGAATGATACAAATACTTTTCTGGGTTCTATGATGTTCTAGCATAGTTTTGAAGTCAAAGTATAGCTTCGAAAGATGTAGGAATCTAAGAATGATGTCTTTTGTTAAATCTTGACTTGGATTTTGATTTGTCAAAATCAAAATATGTAATCAAATTTGGATGAGGATGGTTGATTTGATTTTTATAAAAGAATATTTATTGTTGTGAAAGTAGTTAGTATAGTTGATGATTTGTTGAATCAGAATCGAAGAATGTAACATATTAATTGTGAATTTATATATCTCTCGGGTATTACCTACCCGTTAAAATATTCTTACCATTAACAGTTTGTACAAAAGAATTTTCTTAATTACAATCTTTATGAAAATATACCTACATATATATTTTCCTTAGATGTAATCATGGATTTAATGAGTTAACATAATATTAATCTCATCTGGTTTTCGACTAGGACTAGAATATATAATCTCTAAAACTTTTAGAAACTACATATTCTTTGCAAAATATTTCTTCGATGAAGTTATGAATCAATACTTCATCGTTTGTTGTTGTTGGTATTCCTTGGTATCTATGGTGCGTATAACGTTGATGTTCGAGGTACAGATTGTGATGTTGAGGTGTGGGATGCGGATGTTGTTGTTGGTGGTGGTGATGGTACTGTTGGTGTTGCTGATGGTGGTACTGTTGTTGCCGGTGCTGCTGCTGGTGCTTGTAACCTTTGCACCACATTCTCCAAGCCACTACCCGAGCGCGAAGCTCGTTGACTTCTTTTATTAAATAGGGGTGATTGTCGGTTCGGACGAGTGGACGAATAAGATCTAGAATTTGAGATAACATATAATCGTGACAAGACACTCTGGAAATGAGAGAGAAAATGGTGTCTCGAATAGGTTCGCCGGTAAGTGCTTCAGGTTCTTTTCCAAGAGGGCAATGTGGTGGATGGAAGGGATCACCTTCTTCTTGTCTCCAATGACTAAGCAGGCTACGAACCCATCTCCAATTCATCCAAAATAGGTTATGGCTAATTGGTTGATCCATTCCGGTTACACTGTCTTCGGAATTCAGGTGAATATCCATATCGGAATAGCTGTCGGAGTTTAAGGAATTTGAACTAGATACGGGATCCATCTTGTATAATTAGGGAGTTGATTTTTGATATGAATTAGATTATAGAATTTAGTTTGGTATTCTTCAATACATAATTTACATATGTATATATAATAGCAAATTCCATAAATCAAGGAGAAATTTTCGGAAGGTGTCAGGAAAAGTTTACAGTAACAGATACGCTAAGATATGAATTTTTATCTATACACTTTTTATGCAATAAATGCAGGAAAACGTGTCTAGACTTAAGAATGATAAGCATGTAATTTCCGACAAGAAATAATAAGCAAAACTTTTAACATGCAGACACGGTCGAAGTCCAGACTTACTAATGAATCTTAATAACTATCAGTTAGACACACTCATGCAAGACCTGGTTCGCTAGGACCAACGCTCTGATACCAAATGTGACGATCGCTCCAAATCCATATGGACGAACACGTCATTCATCGATTTCATTGCGAGGTATTTGACCTCTATATGATAATTTTCGTAAACATTGCATTCTTTTGAAAAGGCTCACCATAAATGAATATTTAAATCAAAGGTTTTCGATATCTGATGATTTCTACATATAGACAATCACCGTAAATAATAGTTTATAATAGTACTTCCGTTGACAATGCAGTCAAAATAAGATACATGGTGATGATTTGGTGAATGCAACATTTCCTTGAAAAATATGCCATGTAAGACTCCATGCACATAGCTTGTCTAACATATAAGCAAACAGCGGAAGACTTCTAGGGAACCTGAAAATAAACATGCTAACAAGTGTCAACACAAAGGTTGGTGAGTTCATAGTTTTAATGTTTTGCATAATCTGTACATAAAGGTGGATCACAAGATTTCAGTTGTTTCATCCAGAAACGTTTATCAAAATATTCTACAAGATTGAGCACCCTGGTAGCTAAACTTTAACGTTATAATAAGTACCCCTGTTTTAACATACATGCAACCAACATGTACAATACACGCAAACCAACGTGTACTAAACTCAAATAGCATACATCTGTTTTATAGTTCAGGCTAGGGTTTCTATACCTGGAACAGACGGGGATGTCAAGCCCTATGGATCCATATACTACTACTCGCGCCCACCAGTTCTTATAACTGGCAGTTACTAGTTACCAAAGCTAAGGGATTATCGGTTCAAACTCGGTGTAGAATTTAGTATGTACTTGTATCCATTGCGTTTAAAATAAAGTTCATGTATTCTCAGCCCAAAAATATAGATTGCAAAAGCAATTAAAAAGGGAGCAATGAAACTCACGCATATAAATATTGTAAAACAG